>NW_028175378.1:0-242759 GCF_965226575.1 Pagrus pagrus | reverse complement strand
AAGAAACCTCAGGGAGAGCCACAGAGGAGGGATCCCTCTCCCAGGACGGACAGACGTGCAATAGATGTCGCATGTACAGAGCAGATCGACGAGATCACAATGTATTCAATTATAAGCGATGGTTGACAGGAGTGAAAGTACACAAAGATGTATTACAGCAATAATGATGAAATGCACATGGAAATGTGATTACTAGTGATAACAGTAGTAATGATCAATGGCAAGGATGGTATGTAGCAATGCAGTACGATAATAGTAGTGGAACGTATGTAACAGAGATGTGACTAATATTAGCGACAGTAGTGGTGGGTGTCAGGCAGGGTCATGGCAGTAGGTGCATCCACGATCAGGCAGGGCCATAGCAGTAGGCGCATCCACGATCAGGCAGGGCCATAGCAGTGGGCGCATCCACGATCAGGCAGGGCCATAGCAGTGGGCGCATCCACGATCCACGACCCGGGCGCGGCCAGGATCCAAGGGAGCCTGTAGGACTAGAAAGCACAAGGACTCCGGGGAAGAAGCAAGTCAGTGACATGCAGAGATGGGGCATGTATACAGGCATAATGTATACAGATGGAGAGGAGAGGAGAGGGGAGGAGAGAGAAGCTCAGTGTGTCATTGTCCCCCGGACTAGGCCTATAGCAGCATAACTAAGAGCTCGTCCAGGACAGGCCTGGGCCTGTCCTGGACCAGCCCTAACTATAAGCTCTATCGAAGAGGAAGGTCTTAAGTCTACTCTTAAAGGTAGAGAGGGTGTCCGCCTCCCGGACCAAAACAGGAAGATGGTTCCACAGAAGAGGAGCTTGATAACTGAAGGCTCTGGCTCCCATTCTACTTTTGGAGACTTTAGGAACTACAAGTAATCCTGCGTTCTGGGAGCGTAATGCTCTAGTTGGGTGATAGGGTAATATGAGCTCCTGGAGATATGATAGTGCCTGACCATTAACAGCTTTGTAAGTGAGGAGAAGGATTTTAAACTCTATTCTTGATTTTACAGGGAGCCAGTGCAGAGAGGCCAGTACAGGAGTAATATGATCTCTTTTCTTAGTTCCTGTCAGTACACGTGCTGCAGCATTCTGGACCAGCTGGAGACTCTTTAGAGACTTGTTAGGGCAGCCTGATAATAGAGAATTACAATAGTCCAGTCTGGAAGTAACAAATGCATGGACTAGCTTTTCTGCGTCTTTTTGAGACAGGATGGGCCTGATTTTTGCAATGTTACGTAGATGAAAAAATGCAGACCTTGAAATTTGTTTTATGTGGGAGTTGAAGGACATATCTTGGTCAAAGATAACTCCCAGATTCCTGACGGTGGTGCTGGAGGCCAAGTTAATGCCATCCAAACTCGCTATATCATTAGATAATGCATCTCTAAGGTGTTTAGGACCAAGTACTATAACTTCGGTTTTATCTGAGTTTAACAGCAGAAAATTGCAGGTCATCCAGGTCTTAATGTCCTTGAGACATGCATGGAGTTTAGTAAGCTGATTAGTTTCATTTGGCTTTATTGATAGGTATAACTGTGTATCATCTGCATAACAATGAAAGTTTATGGAGTGTTTCCGAATTATATTTCCTAGAGGGAGCATATATAAGGTGAATAGTATGGGTCCAAGCACGGAGCCTTGAGGAACACCATGACTAACCTTGGTATACAGGGATGACTCATCATTAACATGTACAAACTGAAATCGATCCGATAAATAGGACTTAAACCAGTTTAATGCGGGTCCTTTAATGCCAATTAAGTGTTCCAGTCTCTGTAGTAGAATGTGATGATCAATGGTATCAAATGCAGCACTAAGATCTAGTAAGACCAGGACAGAGACAAGTCCTTTGTCAGAAGCGATTAGGAGGTCATTTGTAACTTTCACCAGTGCCGTCTCTGTGCTATGATGTGCTCTAAAACCTGATTGAAAATCCTCATATAAACTATTTTTATGAAGAAAGTCACATAGCTGGTTGGCGACTGCTTTCTCAAGGATCTTGGAGAGGAAAGGGAGGTTGGATATAGGTCTATAGTTGGCTAAAGTTTCTGGATCAAGATTAGGCTTTTTAAGGAGCGGTCTAATTACAGCTAGTTTAAAGGATTGTGGTACGTATCCTGTTAATAGAGACAGGTTGATCATTTCTAGTAAAGATGTGCTAATTAAAGGTAAAGTTTCTTTCAGCAACCTAGTTGGGATGGGGTCTAGGAGACAAGTTGTTGGTCTAGATGAAGAAACCATCGAAGTTAGTTGGTGGAGGTCAATGGGAGAGAAGCAGTCTAAATATAAGTCAGAATTTAGAACTGTTTCTGAGGTTCCTGTGTTTAAAGATACAATAGTGCCAGTTGAGGGCAAGCGATGATGGATTTTGTCTCTAATAGTTAAAATTTTATCATTGAAGAAGCTCATGAAGTCATTACTACTGAGCGTTGTAGGAATACATGGTTCAGTAGAGCTGTGACTTTCTGTCAGCCTGGCTACAGTGCTGAAAAGAAACCTGGTGTTGTTTTTGTTTTCCTCTATTAATGACGAGTAATAGCTTGCTCTGGCATTGCGGAGGGCCTTCCTATATGTTTTAAGGCTATCTTTCCAGGCTAAGCGGGATTCTTCCAAGTTGGTGGAACGCCATTTCCTTTCAAATTTCCGTGATGTTTGCTTCAATTTGCGGGTATCCGAGTTATACCAGGGTGCTAACCTCCTGTGCTTTATAGGTTTCCTTTTCAGGGGGGCAATAGAGTCCAGTGTTGTTCGCAATGAGCCTGCAGTGCTATCAACAAGATGATCGATTTGTGAGGAACTGAGGTTAGTGGAGGAGTCCTCTATTATATTGAGACATGGCATTGAGTTTAGTGCCAGCGGTATAATTTCCTTAAATTTAGCTACAGCACTATCAGATAGACATCTAGTGAAGGAGTTTTTGCCTAATGGTGTGTAGTCCAGTAATAGAACTTCAAAAGTTATTAAGTGATGGTCTGATAAAAGAGGATTCTGTGGAGAAACTGTTAGATTTTCAATCTCGATACCATAAGCTAGAACAAGGTCAAGGGTGTGGTCAAAACAGTGAGTTGGTTTATGTACACACTGAGAGAAGCCAATAGATTCTAATAATGAGATAAATGCAGTACTAAGGCTATCATTAACGACATCCACATGAATATTAAAATCACCTACAATAATTACTTTATCTGATTTGAGGACTAGACTTGATAAAAACTCAGAGAATTCAGATAAAAATTCTGAGTAAGGACCAGGTGCTCGATACACTACAACAAATAGAACTGGCTGTAAAGTTTTCCACGTTGGATGTGAAAGACTCAGAACAAGGCTTTCAAATGAGTTATAATTTAATTTAGGTTTAGGAATGATTGACAGACTTAAGTCATAAATAGCTGCAACACCACCTCCTCGGCCGGAGCCTCGAGGAATGTGAGTATTAATGTGACTGGGTGGAGTGGATTCATTCAGGCTGACATATTCTTCAGGATGCAGCCAAGTTTCAGTAAGACAGAATAAATCAATATTACAGTCTGAAATTAAGTCATTTACTAGTACAGCTTTCGATGACAGGGATCTGATATTTAGGAGTCCGCATTTAATTCTCTTGTCTTGTTTTGAGATTGCAGAGTTGCTGTTAATTTTTATTAGATTTTCATGCACAACTCCTCTTCTGTGGACTTTTGATTTGATTAATTTAATTAATTTATTATTACATGTTACATTATGTTGTTTCTAGAGCAGCAACAGTAAAGCTAACAGCAGGAAAAACCACTATATAAACTAATATATCACTAGAAATTAGTCAAAATGTCGGTAAAATAAATACATATTCTTGAAATCGTAATATTGAGTGATGTTTAGAAAGGATACAGAATACAGACGTCATACAGTAACAGCCATTCATCCTGTCCTCCTCCCTCTGCTGAGGTGATGCACTGCCTGCATGTATCACCTCAGCAGCAGCTGCGTGGCTGAACCGTATACCAGCAGGGTCACCTTAATAGCTGGCAGTTGGCAGCACATCTCAATCATGCAGCCATGAAGTGAACTTAAATGTTGAAAAGGGAAAAAGCAGGAAGTGGAAGATAAAAATGATAAAAATGGATTTAAAATCCTTTATTCAAAACATGGCAAGGTACAGGAATGTGTTCTTGTGATGGATATAATAATGGATGCAATTTAATGTTTGGGTATTTCTTATAAGTGTAGGATGTACAGAATGAACATGTGGGGGAGGTGTGTCGTCTTAAACGTGACTTGTATTGGGATGTCCTGATGTCAGCCTCCTGTATTCACCAGAGCTGGGAATTGTGGAGTCATCAAGTCATCTCCATGCCATGTATTTGTTCTGCTCAGTCACTGAACCAGGTGCATTCACTAATTAGCTCACCTTCCTGGCTGAAGAGCTGTGCTGATTGGACTCAGCTGGTTTAGTGCATGAAAAGAACAAATACATGGCATGGAGATGATGTGACGACTCCACAATTCCCACCTCTAGTATTCACTCAGTCAGGGTTAGGTGGCCCCCCTTACCAAAGTTATCAACATTTTTGCCCTCTGTTCACCATTTTGTACCCTGATGAATGCCTTTTAGGTTGAAACAGGGCAGTGTTTTATCGTTCCATAAGTAGCCATTTTTTGAACAAAGGCATTTAAATCCAACTCAAGCATTTTTGTCCTGCTCCATGTTCCTGCTCCATTGCTTTTTTTCTCATGTTGACCCTTTTCTTTAAGAGCCCCAGCATTTTATTTAGTGTGACAGTATAAAGACAGGGCATGAGCACACCACTACCACTTTTTCATAAATTCAAATTAGACATTATTCTCGCTCTTTATCTACAGTGTGTGTTTTTAATACATTTAGCTACGGATCAAAAAACAATTGTAGTGGACATAATTTGTTTTTTTTGTCCTTAATTTTTTTCTTACAGGACGTGGTTCATTCACCCGAGTTTCATTCTGCAAAGGATACTTTGTGGTTGAATACAGGGGAGATTTGATTGATGATGACGAAGCCCAGAGGAGAAGAAGCTCTTACCACCCCTCATGCTCTACATTTTTGTTTGCATTCAAGTGGAGAGGGAAAACATGGTGGTAAGAGTTTCAGTTACTATACTGCTTTATAGTTATATACATTGTTAAATTTTTTCTTCAACAATATCTTTATTAGATTTTTTAACAACCCTAGAGCTGAATGAAAGGGCAATGTACAACAATATGACAAATAGGTACCAGATCAGCCCATCCCCACAGGTCCGACCATACATTCCTACAGAGTGTGTACCAAGTCAGATTAGTAAGAATAAATACAAGCCTTCAGTATATCATAAAAGAAAGAAAGAAAGAAACAAACAAACATATATAGCCTAAAACACAACTGTTGCAGAGAGGGATTAAATGGCAGGGAGAGGTAGAAAAAAAAATTAAGACAAATAAATATAAAGCTAGAAACAGCACCAAATGATGAATAAGCATGTTTAACAATCACATGACATTGTTTAAATATAAGAGGATTACTGTATTGTGAACTCCGTGTCCACATATGGTAGAAAACCACCCCAGATCTTTTGGAACTCTCCAGGTTTACCCTTCAAATTATACATAGTCTTTTCACCTGGTATGCATGATGCTAATACATCTTTCCAATGCATAGCTATACATTTGTTGGCTGTAATAAGGGCAATTCTAATAAATTTGAGTTGGTTTTTATTGACTTTCAACATAGATGTGTCACCCAGGAGAATTACTCTTAGCTCTGCGGGGATGGTTAGTCCTGTAATATCATTAAGCACTTTGACTATAGACATTTTATGTAGTCTGTCAGGGGTATAATATGTTCTATGAATAAGATTGTATTGTGTAATTTTATGTCTAGAGTTAAAAGAAAAACACTGACTACTAGTACACAATGATCCCCTTCTTCAAAATTACACTCCAGGTCTTCTTCCTGTTTACATTTCACTCTTAGCTCTTCCCAACCTCTAATCTGAGAAATTCCTGAGTAAGAGTAGTATATTTACGCTGCCTGTGACACATACCGGGACTTCTGTGAGATCGAAAGCTGTTGTTTACTGTGTCTCTCTCTTTCTCTATCCATCTTGGCTGTTTTTCTTCGATTTCTGAGTATTTCATAGTCAAACTGGTTTTGTACTGCAGCTAACGTTAGACTTTATAACTTGTACGTACTTTGTCGAACCGCTTTTCTGTTACTGGGTAGTCTGTTACTGCCCGGTTAGCTTCCTCAGCTTAGCCTAGCTCACTGCTTTTTGCCTTTCACCGCAGTCGACACAGCCTCGACAAACAAGTGTTACGATGGCTTGTGCTGACTGTTCTGCAGTTGCAGATAGGGTGTCTCTATTAGAGAGACGTGTCCGTGAGCTAGAACAGCTTCTCTCAGTTAGAAACACGGGCACTGCAGATAGTGTTAGCCCCAGGCCTGATAGCAGGTCGGCAGCTGCTGTGGAATTTGTCCCTGCTCGGTCGCGGCGTGGAAGGCACAGGAGCAAGCCACTGGTTGTGTGGTCTGTGTGGTCTGAGAGCAGATGGCCTTCATCCTACTGGAGTCGGCGCTGCTGCTTTGTCTAGCAATATAGACAGGTGTTTGATGCAGGTTTGACATCAGGGATGTAGCATTCGGCAGGTCACAGGTGACTAGAGAGCCTGCTAGCGATACAGTCAATGCTGGTGTGGAGTCTAGTTAACATGGTTAGTCAGGGACATAGTGCAGAGTACCAGACTGATACCCTAGTTTGCAACATTGAGACTGTCACCTTCCCTCGCCACTCTCTCATTGAATCATGCTCCAAATATGTAAACCACTAGGGGTGTCAACATTTACAATTTTTTCTACACGTGTACACGGGGCTTCTAACCGATGTGTACCCGGTTACACGTCTGAGATTTATGATCTCTTTCTATCGCAGTTGCCTCCATTCAACCGCCTCCTAATCCCATTAAATCAAAGCCATTCCAGTAGTTATCAGACAAAAACGTTTATTCAACGTTATTCTGTTATTCTTAACCCTGTTAAAAGGGCTTTTTTGGGGCAAGTTTTTCCTCACTCGAATCGAGGGTCGAAGGACAGAGGGTGTCGTCTCTGTACAGATTGTAAAGCCCTCTGAGGCAAACTGTGATTTGTGAATTTGGGCTATACAAATAAAATTTGATTTGATTTGATTCTTGTAGACCTATTTCAAATAGGTACTAAATTAAAGCCAACATAACAGATAAATCACAGAGCTTCATTTAACATTTTAAGGCTTAGGCCTACTTATGACAGAAAGTAAAATGAGTTGAAAATAAAATCTATCATTTTGACAGAAAAGAAAACGTGAGTGAAAGCTGAAAAAGGTTTAACCTTCTTCTTTAATCATTGTTTTAACTATTTCTCACAGTTGTACAATTTGTTTTTAAACTTATAGTTCAAACTGCATCCCTCTCTCACAACGGAAGCTGCCTCTGAATTTTAATACGTCTCATAGTAAAAGTAATCTGGAATTGGCGATAGAAAGAAACTAAAAAAGAAGCCAAAGTATGCTGAAGTGAGAGGAAAAAACTTCACCTTTATATCCACAAAGCTAAAAAAGTAGAGGGGGAATCTCACAATTATTCACTAAAACTGTCGGGGGGGGGGGGGGGGGGGGGGGATGTTTTTTTCCTCCTCTTTAGACGCGAGGATATGTGATCAGGTCGTAAAAAGCCGACACAGAACACCAACCAACAATATAATGTATACAACAACACGTAACAATAAAGGCTAAAATAACAAGCCATTACAGTTTTTTTCGATTGCTAAGAAGCATTGGTTGAAACTGAAGCGACATGTTCAAAACTCTTAACACAGTCTGCATTTCCATTTGCAGCTCAGCTCAACAGTTAATCTCATGCCCAAAAGTGTGTCTCACCAACAAAACACTTCATACTTGTCTCAAGAGAAGCTCATTAGCACATTGTCTCACTTTGGAAACATACACAATCACTCTTAACAAACGGAACGACAAAATACTAACAACAAAGAACATTACGTCAAATACATCTTATATTTCAAGTTTGAATGATTTTTGTCAGGTAAATCAGTATTTTATATAGGATCTTTTGCACTTTAATGGTTCTAAATTATAGTATATGCTGTAATATATTGCAACAACACTGAATCAGGAATGCAGAGATTTATTCAAGAACATTTGTGCTTTTGCATAAGTACTTCAGGACCATACAAAAAATAAAGATTACGTAAACAGAATAATGCAGAATCTCAGAATTCCAGGGGTAGAATAAAAAATAAAGTAAGAGATAAAACTAAACTCCTTCCTCTCCTGGCTGCTCTTCTCTCTCTACCAACTTCGCCCGCTGCTCTTTGATCCATACTTGCACAGGAAAAAGAATCAGAAGCCACTCCTTTTGTATATGCTGTTATGGCTACTCTTGCATTCAAAAAAGGTCAAATATAATATATATATCCTGAGTCATCCTTATCATTAGCATTATTTTATACCATTACCATATACCATTTTCCAAATAATTAATACAAAGAATCAATAGGCTCCAACATCCCGGCCCCTAATTGTTGGCTTTAGCAAAACAATTACATAAATAAGATTCAAAAGGAGCCAAAATAGAACAATTACACAAGGGAAATTAATTATGCTCTTTAAATTCAAAGTCCATTCAGTTACTTGATGATGACTATCTGTCTTCTCAAAGTTCATAATCGTGTCAGAATATCTGAAACAGTCCATAGTGAAGGCTGGAAAATCACGGCCTCTCTCCATTTATCCTGCTGCCTCCATTAGAAGACAGAGCTTATCTATTGGCCGTTGAATCGCACTGCTTTTGGTTTTAACCAAAACACTTCTCACAAAGCCCTTGGCATCTGGAAATGTCTTTACAACACGGCCCATAATCCATGAGTTCCTTGGTGCTGTGTTATCAACAATGATGACCAGATCTCCAGGACTCAAGTTCCTTTTTATGCTCTTCCACTTGCTTCTTTCTTGCATGAGCGGAAGATACTCTTTTGTCCACCGCCTCCAGAAGAGATCTGCAAGGTACTGTGCTTGTCTCCACCTCTTCCTTGAATAATGATCTTTTTTTTCAAAGACTCCTGGTGGCATAGTTGTTTTCGCTTTCAGTTGGAGCAAATGGTTTGGGGTTAGTGGTTCCAAATCATTGGGTTCACTTGACACTGTAGTTATCGGTCGGTCATTCAGGATGGCTTCTACCTCACACAGTGCTGTTGATAGAGTTTCATCGTCCAGCGTTTGTTGTTTTAGAACAGATGTGAGGATCTTTTTGACTAGTCTGATCAGTCTTTCCCAGACTCCGCCGTGGTGGGCTCCCAAAGGAGGGTTAAAAGTCCATTTTACTCCCTCTGTTAAAAGGGTGTTTTGAATCTTCTGATGATTCAGCTCTTTCAAAGCTTCTTGTAGTTCCCTTTGGGCCCCGACAAAGTTTGTCCCACAGTCCGTCCTGATACTTACAACTGCTCCTCTCCTGCAGATGAATCTGCGTATAGCATTTATGCGTGAGTCTGTGGTTAGGAAGTTTGCCATCTCCAGGTGGATAGCTCGACTCACCAGGCAGGTGAAGATGACCCCCCACCGTTTCACCTGAGCGCGGCCCCTCTTCACTTCAATGGGACCAAAGTAGTCAATGCCAACGTGACTAAAAGGAGGAAGGTCTGGATACAAACGATCCTCAGGAAGATCTGCCATTTTCTGTTCTCCAGGTCTTGCCTGCATGCGTCTGCAAAATACACAGTTTCTGATGATTTTCCTGGCTAAGGAGTTTGCATGAGGGAGCCAAAACCTTTGACCTAGCCTGGAAAGCATATGGCTTCTTCCTGAGTGCCCAACTTGATGATGGATATGTTGTAGGATGAGGCTAGATATGTGAGAACCTTTAGGGAGAATAATTGGATTTTTCTGGTGCACTGGCATTGCACTTTTGTTTATTCTACCTCCTACTCTCAAGATGCCATTATCAAGAATTGGATCCAGTTTGCGGATGGTGCTTCTTGAAAGGACGGGTTTGCCATGTTCCAGGTAAGTAAATTCATGGCTGAAGTAGCGTCTTTCCTCAAAACGAATGATAGCCCTCTCTGCCTCTTGCATATCCTTCACTGATAGGTTTTGCGTTCCGTGCTCATCTTTCAGTTTTTTGTTCCTCTCTGAAGATACGTGTGTCTGACTCCTTCTTAGCTGACTTAGCAGTTTAAGTAGTTTTTTCACCTTCAATATCCAGGCTACAGACCTCTGAAGTCGGTTCCATGATGAGTGATACTTGATTAATGTGCATATCGGATGTTGGTTTTCAATCCTCACACTGTTAACTGTCTTCTCCTTTTCCACACTGTTAACTGTGACCTCCTTTTTCACCTCAGGGTCATTTGCTGATATCTCTCCTAGACCTTGTGTGATCTTTGGCCATGTCTTTTTTTCTCTGACCAGGTATTCAGGACCTCTCAGCCATCTTGATCTTAAGAAAGATTCCACGTGCAATCCTCGTGATGCGTCGTCAGCTGGATTGTCTCTTGAATTTATGTATCTCCACTGGCTTGTGTGAGAGAGATCATGGATCATTGCAACTCTGTTGGATACAAATCTCTTTGTTTGATTGTGAATATACTTCAACTCTGTTGGATACAAATCTCTTTGTTTGATTGTGAATATACTTCAATACAGGTGTACTATCTGTCCAGAAAGTTGAATCTGTGAGTGGTAAATGCAGCTCCTTCCTCAGCATCCGATCGACTTTTACAGCCAATGTTGCTGCAGTGAGTTCAAGCCTGGGTATGGTGATCTGCTTGAGAGGTGAGACTCTGGCTTGTCCAAATATGAAGGAGATATGGATTTGCCTTGGTGATTTGTTAGTCTAAGGTAGCTTACTGTACCATAACCTGACTCGCTTGCATCGCAGAAGTGATGCAGCTCAGCGGTCGCCACTGGGTCGTAGTTCTCAGGCTTTATGCATCTTGCTACTTGAAACCCACGTAACTCTGTCCTTTTCATCAACATGTACTTGATAAAGCATTGCCTCAATGTCTGCCATAACTGCAATTTGTTCTTGGCGAAACCTTAATAGCACTCCGATGAGGGTGTTTGTTAAGTCTGGACCTTGGAGGAGCTCCTTATTTAGAGACGTTCCTTGAAATGAGGATGTACAGTCAAACACCACCCTCAGTTTGAGTTTTCGCTTGTGGTAGACGCCATGATGTGGGATATACCAGACCCGTCCATCCCCTCTGCGAAGCTGCTGAGGTGGAACCTTCTCTGCATAACCCTTTTTGAGAATGTCCTCCATGAAGGAGGTGTATTCCTCGGCATACGTCTTATCCTTCTTACATTTTTTCATAAGGTGCAGTGTGCGTTCCTTTACCGTATCATAGTTATCAGGCATGACCTTGTCTTTATCCCGGAAAGGCAGTGGTAAATGACAGTGGCCATCTTTAAGGAATGCTGAGCTGGAAGCAATCTCCATAAAACGTTTATCCTCAACTGACATCTCAATTTTCTCCTCATACATGTTCTCAGAGAAATCGTGGTTATATTGTCTGATGAGTAGATCCTTCAACTCAACAACAGAGATTTTGTTACTTGACACTGCAATGGGCCCAGCATGTTCTGCAGGACTATTAACACTGAGTGGTCCAGTTACCACCCATCCCAGTAAGGTTTGGACTGCATATGGTCCATTATCATGACTGTTTATTATTTTCCATGGCTCCATTGCTCGAGGAACATCAGTCCCAATGAGGAGTTCAATGTCTGCCTCAATTTCCTTTAACTGGATGCCACTGAGATAAGGCCACCCCTCCAAATCAGCTTCTGTGATTATGTTTTCCTTTGAGACAGGGATTTTGTTCCTCCAGTCCTCTGACCTCATAGGTCCCTGCAGGGTTTTCCTGTCCCATTGTTCGCAAAAGTATCTCTGTTTTGCCTCCTTTCGCATTCAACAGGTTCATTAGATTTTCTGTGCAAAATGTTGCTGTGCTGCCTGGATCGAGGAAGGCATAGGTCTGAATATACCTGCTCCCTTTTGCCACCTTAACTCTGACTGGAACAATCGCAAGTGCACAGTCTCTCCCGGCCCCAGTTGCATCACCTGCTGAAACAAGAGCATTGCTTATGGGGTTATCTTCTGTCTCAGCAGTGGCTTTTGGTTGATTTTCCTGTTTTGGGCCTTTTGCACTTTGAATATGAAGTACAGTAGGATGTTTCATTTGACAAACTTGACACATTAATCTTCTTTTACAATTTTTGCTTAGATGACCTTTTAGTAGGCAACCAAAGCAGTATCCATGGCTTCTTAAGAATTTAACCTTGTTGTCATGTGACTGTGTTTTGAATTGTGGGCGGTCGATCAGAGTGTGTTTTACAGCGCATCCTGCTTTCTCTGTATTCACTGCTACTGAAGTAGCGAAGCTGCTGTTTTTGCCTCTTATTAATTTTGGTTCACTTTTGCTTCTTGGGATAGACTTTTTTGTTGTCATTTGGTCTTGAATGTCCCCGAACAACGGATCCAAAAGCATCTTAGCATGTTTTTCCACAAAATCCACAAGGTGCTGAAATCTGATTCTCCTGCCAGTTCTCTGTTGTGTCTCATAAGCTGTGGCTCGCCACCTTTCCCGGAGTTTGTAGGGTAGTTTGGATGCTATTCGCCTTAGGTTTGATGGGATCTCGAGTTCCTCTAAATACTGTAAATCTTGCATTACATTACAACATGCTCTCAAATACATTGCATATGCATGCAGCGTTTTCCCATCCTCGGCTTTAATCGCTGTCCAGTTCAAGGCTTTTTCCAGGTAAGCTCCAGAAACTTTCATTTCATTCCCAAAGTGCTCTTTTAAGAGGTGTCTTGCTTCACTATAGCCCCTGCTCCCATCCATGTGCAAACAGCTGCGAACCAAGTCTCTTGGTAAACCACAGGTAAACTGCTCAAGATAGTAGAGTCTGTCCTGATTATTTTTAGTCTCGTCTTCAATCAAGTGTTCAAATGCATGGATAAAAGACTGATATGCCAATGGGTTACCATCAAACACAGAAATCTCTCTTGCAGGTAACAGAGACAGGTTTTGCTGTGAGACAATGAGTTCTGCTATGTCATTTTGTCTTTGAATAACCACATCCAAGTTATCATGAGCAGCATTAGTTATGGTGTGATTATGATTTGCAGTTTCATTTTTATGTTTTTCAGTTAAATTCTTGTTTTGAGGTTTATTTTCTGGTGTGTTGGTACCCCTTGTAGGTGGAGGTCTGTGGAGACTTAAGATGGTTTGGTGAAGTGGAGTTTTGGGTATTGCACCTAACTGTGCAAATTCTACATTGCTCTCCATTGTTTCTGGTTCATGGTGAGAGTCATAATACTCCATCATGCCATCACCCAGAGCTTCCTGATCCACCTCATCACTTTGAAGGATTTTTATTTTAGCAGTTGATGCTGCAAGGTCTGCTTCCAGCTCCATTTGCTCCATCTTTGATTTCAGTTTTGTTTCCTCCAGTTGAAAAGTGTGTTTTTCTTTCAATGCAGCAGCTCGAGCCATCACAGCAGCTTGTTCCGCTTTGGCCTTTTTTAACTCTGAGGAGACTGAGGAACATCTGGAGGTTGATAATCCAGTGGAAGTGGAAGACTTTGATTTGTGTGACACATTTGATATGCTGTCAAGTGGTCCAACTTTTGATTGTGCAATTTCTCTTTTCCATGTTTCAACATCTTTCATGAAATAATTCAGGTTAGTTATTCTGGGTTCATACCAGTCATAATAATCATTTTCCTTTTCCTCCTCTGATAAGAGCTCTTGCACAGATTTGTGAGCATTTTTAAATTCATCCACAGCTCCTTTAAACGCTTCAAATGTGTCATTGACTTTATCAACATTTCCAACGTCAGTCATCAAAGCCTTTATTTCATTTGTCCTCCTCGTGCATGCTCCCAATCTGCCTCTGCGCGAAGCAATGCGCGATTTCAACATGTCCTCAGACTCAGTTGCGGTCTCAGGTGTGTCAGACATCATCACAAATAACCACACAAATTCCTTTAATTTCCGTTAAGTTCATTCTTAAACATCATTCCAACGTCCCCGTTTTATTGCAATCCACATCCACAATCCACAACTTTGCCTTCCATAGTGTTCGATTGTTTCTTTGGAGCGCAACGGCGCATTCGTTCATAGAGTCGATCAGCTGATTTTAGTCACGGCCCGCCGGCTGCTTTCTTCATCTGTCGGCGAGTGATCCGCCGACTTTCCACTTTCCTTCCTTGCATTCAAAAAAGGTAAAAAAAAAACCCTAGTTTCTGAGGAGGAGGTCCACGACTCACTTAATAATAAGCACTCGCGGAGATGTTTCCAGTTTCAACAAAAAGTTTTGAATTTATTTACATAAACAGAAATATTCTCCGGGTTGACTTCAGACAATGAGCAAATAAAAAACGTAATTTAGTGGTTGATAAACTGTTTCACTCCTCACTCCTTCAACACAAAAAACAGACAAAAGCACAAACCAGCTGTCCTCTCTCCCTAATCACAGGAGGAGGATGGCCTGACTAGGAGGAGGGACCTGAGCAGCAAAACGATCATAAATAATAGTTCATGTACAATATATATCCTGAATAGTCATCCTTATCATTAGCATTATTTTATACCATTACCATATACCATTTTCCAAATAATTAATACAAAGAATCAATAGGCTCCAACATATGCTTTCTAATGAGGCCAAACGCAGTGAGACAGTTAAGCCCACATGCATTTCTGTTTTGCAGACTGTGTTAAGAGTTTTGAACATGTCGCTTCAGTTTCGACCAATGCATCTTAGCAATCGAAAAAAGCTAACAGTTTTTGTTTTCAGCAGGACGACATTTGCGCATGGAGAAGATGAGCGCCGCGCTCTTCTCAAGTCCTCCGCAGCCTATTCTACACAGCAGCTGTCTTGCCTTTAAGTGGTCTCGCTGGTCTGAAAAACACAAACAGCTGTGGCCGCGGGTTTTTTTTATATATCACAGAACATTGTGCCCTATGCATCTATTGTGTATGCGGATAACTGCACTAGTGGGAACATTTAATTGTATAGTTAGTTAATGTTTTTATCTGAAGCTTTTAGGCAACATTATCACCCCTAAAAATACTATAGGCCTATATATTGGTGAGAAATAAACGAGGAGGAAAAATGACGTGTAAACTTTTCTAAACGGTTATGATTTATTATCCGCGTACCCGTTTACACGTGTAGATGTTGACACCCCTATAAACCACAATAATTTAATCTTGATCTCCACCTCTGACAGTGGGGAAATGTCTTAGCAAGCACCTTACACAGTCTCGCATAATAAAATACCAAAGCTAATCACAATGGCATCCCGGCATCCCGTCATCCCTACCTGCATAGGCAGTCAAATCTAACTACTAAAAGGTACCTTGTTCCAATTCCTTGGCTTTATTAATATTAGATCACTGTCAACCAAAGCCTTACTGATTAATGATTTGATTACTGATCATAAGCTGGACATGATTGGCTTATGTGAAACATGGCTGAAATCTAATACTTTTCTGCCATTAAATGAAGCCTCCCCTCCTGATTATAACTATGCCCATGTTGCTCGGGCCTCTAAACAGGGAGGAGGCGTTGCTCTAATCTACATCTATCTATTTTCAGTTTAAGCTCCAACCAGGAAATTAAATTTACTTCTTTTGAGGCCCTGGTGTTAAAACCATCTCCATCAAGTAGTAACAGGCTTTCCCCTGGTGGTAATCTACAGACCTCCAGGGCCTTATTCCCAGTTCCTAGAAGAATTCGGTGAATTTATTGCAGATCTTGTAACTAGTTCAGATAAGATCCTAATTATTGGGGATTTCAATATCCACTTAAATAAGCCTTCTGACTCTCCTAGTCAGTACTTCTCAAATGGTGGGGGGCGCGGTGAGGTGTCGGGGGGGCGTGAGAGGCAGGTCAGGACTTTCATTTCATTTTCATTTTCCACTGTCATTATTAGTAGCCCCATTCACACTGCTGTTTGCATGCGGGGATCCTGCGCCAATTCTCCCCATCTGCCTCTGTGTGAAAGTTTCAGATGCGGCGAGGGGTGAAATTTCCCTCTGCCTCTGATGCTCCTACGGAGGTATCAGAGGCACAGTATTGGCGAACCGAACCAGTGTGAGCAGATAAGCCGACGGTGGGGAGCGGGGGGTTGTCGATCTGATGGTGTTCACTGTGTGATAACTAAACAGGTCCGACACTCAATAAAATATAGAGAAATGTCCCACAAAGCAATGTTACAGGACCAAACAACAGTAACGTGGTAACTGGTCGTGTCTTTGGCAACTTATGAGGAAAAAAATACAGCAATTATATGTGGAAAAGTGTCTGTCAGCCTGTCGGTCCAACCGACTCTTCGTCACATTTCTGCCCGAAAAACGGCGTCTGTCCCCGGCAAAAAACTTTAACTCGGCAAGTGTTTGTCGCGGTGAAAAACATCACTGCTAAGTCAGCCCTACTGACCGAGACTTCAGTGATCTTTCCTCCATAAAACAGCCTCCCTCCCTGCGAGTGACAGACGGCGTCCCGTTTACTGATGGTGATTATGTAATTAAGAGAAAAATGTAACTTTGTCATTTTCCAGGATGTTTGGTGGGTCAGGATCCCACATTAAATGCATCCATATGATGATAAGTGTGTACATGTTTAGATTTGTCAGTGCGTAGTAAAATAACGTTTAAAAAAAAGCAATATTGTTGCAAATTTTGCACAAAAAAAATTAAAAAGTCCTTTTTGAAAAGGAATAAGCTGATGAAGCTGACAAGTGACCAATGTTTACAGTTTAAAGTTTTGAATGTTAATGTGTTAAGTCTATAAAAATGCACATCCCAGTGAATCATTTGCGCTTTTTTCTCTGTTTTGAGAATCACACAGTCTTGTTTAAATGTTACAAATTGAGTTAATAAACTAAACTTGGAAATTGTTTGAAGTTGTTGCAGATGTTAACTCGGCTAATTTTTTTAATCTATTTTGATAATCAGGTGATTGTATGCTGGGGAATGCAGCAACTCATACAGTGGTTTATACAGATAAATGAAGAAATATTATCAGGTTCTCAATAATATTTCAACTCAGGGGGGGCGTGAAAAAATTTCTGTCCTCTAGGGGGGGCATGACAGAAAATAGTTGAGAACCACTGGTCTAAGTAAAGCTTTTTTGGGTCTGCTCGATATTTCTAGCTTTACTCAGCTCGTTCATGAACCTACTCATTCCAGTGGTAACACTCTGGATTTGATTCTTTCCCATGGATTAGATGTGTCAGCCCTGAATGTTGCTTCCGTCTCCTCTGCTGTGTCGGACCACTCTCTTTTTACATTTGAAGCGTCATTAGCCTGTCCCTGTATCAATGACACAAATGTTTCCACCTCTCGTCATATCAGCCCGGCAATCATAGCGACACTCGGTGATAAATTGGCTGGGGTCCTGGCCCCTTTTGCGATTGCGACAAAGCCTGTGGAAAAATTCACCAATTAAGTTAACTCGGTAATCGTTTCTCTCCTCGATTCTGTGGCACCGGTCTCTACCAAGACGAGACGACCAAAGAAATCTTCTCCCTGGTTTACTGATGAAACCCGAGATCTCAAACAGGCCTGCAGGAAAATGGAACGTGCATGGCGAAAATCTAAATTAGTCGTTTTTCATCTTGCATGCTGTCATAGTGTACTTAATTACAAGCGTGCTCTTAATGCCACTAGAACAGCATATTTATCTGGCCTAATAAACAATAATAAACACAATCCTAGATTTCTCTTTGACACTGTGGCTAAACTTAATCAAAAAACCACAGTCTGTGAGCTGTACATCCTTTAATGCAAATGATTTCTTAGATTTCTTTTGCAATTAAATTGATGATATTAGAGCCAAAATTAATTCATCATCTGTGGCTTCCTTGTCAAAGTTGATTATAAAACAGCCTTCTGCCGATTCTCAGTTAGCCCCAGTTCTAAACAATTTTGAAAATATCTCCCCTGAGATATTCTAGTCTAAAATTGTCTCATCCTCAAAGCCAACTACCTGCATCCTGGACCCCCTTCTGGCAAAACTGTTTAAGGATCTATGGCCAGCACTGGGACCTACAATGTTAAATATTGTTGACTTATCGCTCATGACAGGTGTTGTCCCTGCTAGTTTTAAGTCTGCTGTGGTTAAGCCTCTACTAAAGAAACCCCAACGTGACCCAGGATCTCTAAATAATTATAGGCCAGTATCCAACCTTCCCTTCTCCAAAATCTTAGAAAGAGTTGTGTCCCAGCAAATTTCAGGCTACCTAACTGATAACAATCTCCTGGAACCTTTTCAATCGGCTTTCAGAGCCTGTCACTCCACCGAAACTGCCCTTACTAAAGTGGTAAAGGACATCTTACTTACTTTAGATTTAGACTCTACCTCAGTGCTTCTGTTACTAGATCTCAGTGCTGCATTTGACACCACAGATCACGGCATATTGTTAGACCGAGAACACAATGTGTTTCTTATAAAAGTACTACATCGATATTTACTGAAGTGAAGTATGGTGTTCCATACTCGGAGTTTGGGAATACAGAGTTAGGGAATACATTTCCACTATGTGGACGACACTCAGCTGTATGAGCCCATCAAAGCTGATGATAAATCTCAAATCGCCAAATTGGAGACCTGCCTGTGTGCCGTGAAGAGCTGGATGTCAGAACATTTCCTGCTCCTAAATTCGGATAAAACTGAGATGCTGGTCATTGCTCCCCCTCGACAGAGACACCCCTTTGAGAAATAACACAATTGTCGAGAGTTACTGTCACGTGATCAAAGTTCAACTGTTAAGAATTTAGGTGTTACTTTTGACTCTAGCCTCTCTTTCCATCGGCACATAAAAGAAATTACCAAGATCGCTTTTTACCACCTGCGCAATATGGCCAAAATTAGGTCCTTCCTGTCCACGGCCTTTGTTTCGTCTAGGCTGGATTACTGCAGTGCCTTATTTTCGGGTCTTCCACATGGGAGCACTAAAAGTCTTCAGATGGTTCAAAATGCTGCAGCTAGTCTTAACACGTACAAGAAAATGTGATTATATTACACCAATCTTAGCCTCACTGCACTGGCTCCCAATACATATAAGATCAGACTTTAAGGTGCTGCTGATGACATACAAAACTGTACACAGCCTTGCCCCGTCGTACATGTCAGATCTTATTATACTGTATTAGGGTTGTCACGATACTAAAATTTTCAACTCGATACCGATACTCAGGAAAATATTCGATACTCTATACCATTTTCAATACCACAAGGATAAAAAAAAAGACCACAAAATTTAAAAGAAATATTATATAATATTAATATTTTAATATTATATTAACAAGAAAAATGCATAAATAACCTCTGTTACAACATGTAACAATTAACGGAACCACACGTTAAATATTCTGGGGACTTGGCATCATATTTTCGTTGTTGGTCAAACACAGGTAGAGTTGGCTGTGTGTGTTGCTGTTTGGTTGCAGGTTGACTTTTCTCTGCTTCATTCTGGGACTTTAACAGAGAAAATAACACTTTTCAGTCACCAACATCTATGTAAACTTAGTATACTGACACTGTGTCTATTAACGTAATATGGGCATGCCTGATTTTTTTTTTTTTCGTTGTTTCTAATCATTAACGTGATGTCAGCCTTTAATCGCTAGCTGCGGCTAATGGCTAATAATGACACGGCCAACATTAATGCGGGCCACCGGCCACGACAACATCAGCAATAAGTTTGAAACGAAAGACTCTAACCTCGAAATTCACTGTAAAGGCCAGGAAGTATTACTTGACTTGGTCGCCACCGCCTTGTACCAGTGTTTGCACACAGGCTTATCTACGTCCTTCGGCTTTCCGTGTTCGTTAGACTCGAAGGCAAAATACCTCCAAACACTTTTCCCTCTTTCATTTTCAACCAAAACTGGTTGATTTGGCCCTCCTGCAGCAGCACTGGCCAAGCTCTGTTGTTATTGTGCACGTCACGGTGAGGGGGAGGGTGCCGCTGGTGTGTGTGTGAAGGCAGAGAGGGAGAAGGACGCAGCGTCGGCGTCCGGGGGGGGGGGGTAAAAGTATCGATACTTTTGAAAATGAGTATCGTATCCGGATACAACATTTTAGTATCGATACTTTTTTGAATTTCGATACTTTTGACAACCCTATACTGTATTCTCCAACTCGTGCATTACGCTCTCAAAATTCAGGGCTCCTGATGGTTCCCAGGGTTAAAAAGAAGTCGGCTGGCTGCAGGGCTTTCTCCTATCGGGCCCCCTTCCTCTGGAATAACCTCCCAGCTGATATTAGACAATCTGGCTCTATTGACGCCTTTAAATCTAAACTCAAAACTCACTTTTTTGACTTAGCCTTTAATTAGTCCTTGACATCGACTGCTAGCTTCTTCGGTGGGTCAACTCAGTCTCAGTGAGTAAGCTATAGTATTAGACGCCACATTGTCCTGCCGAGGAGTAATAATCTGCTTATTCTGATTAACATTGCATTTCTATAACCTTGTTTTTCTTTCTGTTCCCACAAGGTGCAAGCTGTGTCACTTTCTCCCCCTCTTTCTCCTCCTACTCTCTTTTCATTCAGGCTCCCTTCTGATGAACTCAGGCCCCAGAGACCATCTACCTCTCCTGGCTCCTACAGCCCCACATACTGTCAGATCTGGATTGTCACACCCGGGCGCCGTTGGATCGTTCCTCTCCTTGTTTTGCTATCTCCTTATAACTGTATTCCTGTAAATTTTGAGGCCTCCTCATTCTGATCTCTCTCTCTACTACTAATTATCCTGTGTGGCCTGCCCTCTTCCAGGTCACCACGGTGGACAGGAGGTCGTGTGGCTCGGGCACCACCTGGCGATGCCTTGTACTGCTCAGTCGTCTCCTGGATCCACATACTTTACATATATAATTTTTATCAGATTTTCTGTCAATGCAACCTGTAAACTGTGATTGCTGTTCTTTCTGTACATGCGACAGCTATTGCATGACTGTCCGTCCTGGAAGAGGGATCCCTCCTCTGTGGCTCTCCCTGAGGTTTCTTCCGTCGTCTTTTTTTTCCCGTTAAAAGGGTCTTTTTTTTTTTTTTTTTCCCCATCAAGATGGCAAGTTTTTCCTCACTCGAATCGAGGGTCTAAGGACAGAGGATGTCGTTCACTTTACAGACTGTAAAGCCCATTGAGGCAATGTGATAACTTGGAACAAAACTTAATAGAATATGAACAGGTTATAGATCCGGAACATAATCTTTTTAAAAACAAACACCAGTTGCTGTTATTATACAGAAAACAGTTTAACAATATTACTGTTGAACGTGGGATAAATATTCATTTTAACAGTAGAATTTATATGCAAACTTCCAAAGTATAAAAGAATATCTAATGCAGTTCAAAAAGCCTTTTAACATTATAGCCATCTTAGAAACATGGCTTAACGAAGAGAGAGGTACAGATTTTGTTTTGCAGGGATAGGAACTTAATTGCATTAATAGAGGGAGCAAAACTGGAGGAGACGTGGCTCTATTTGTTGACAAAGGCCTCACTTACAAGGTTGTGGACAATATGTCAGTAATCATGGATGATTTAATGGAGTGTGTTACTATTGAAATATGTATTGGAAAAAAAGAAAAATGTCACTGTCAGTTGTGTGTATAGGAAACCTGGTTCAAACATTGAAATCTTTATAATATGGAAAGGGTATTCGCTAAAGAAAAGCAAGAAAGTCAATTATGTCTGTGGGGATTTTAACATAGCCTTGTTGAATCCCAACAACCATAAAATGACGGATGCATTTGTGGAAGCAATGTATAGTATGAGTTTATTTCCAACGATTACAAAACCAACCAGAATAACATCTCACTGTGCCACTCTGAGTGACAATATTTTTACAAACAATATGGAGAGTAGTACTGTAAGTGCATTATTATTTAATGACATTAGTGATCACCTGCCTGTCTTTGCGATTCATGAATGTAACTACAATAGGAACTGGGGGTGTAATGAAGTTAAATACAGGAGAGTAAGATCTGAGGAAACTATAGCTGCATTTAGGAATGATTTAATTAATTATGATTGGAAAGAAGTTTGTGAAGACACTGATAATATTAATTATTTTTAGACATATTCAAAAATGAGTATGACAAAAACTGTCATATGTATATATATATATGCAAACAATGTAGTAACAAGAATAAGTATTCTGAAAACCCCTGGATGACTAAGGGACTGCAAAATGCCTGTAAGAAAAAGAATACTCTGTATAGGCACTTCATAAAATATAGAACAAAAGAGGCGGAGATTAAATATAAGAAATACAAAAATGCATTAACTAATATGAGAGTATGTAAGAAGGGTTATTATAATAAAATATTAGAGAATAATAAAAACAATGTAAAAAGTATATGGAATATATTAAAGGTATAGTTGGTAACACTTTTTGTTATACTGGGTGAAATGGCCTTTCCATCCTGAGAGTAGTCCATACATAATGTGTTCAGAAAAATGAACGAAATAAATCATACCTCTGTGGCAGCTGCAGGCCTGTAAAATCTCTGACCAATCCCTCCCTCTCAGTCAGAGTTGAAAGAACCGTTGCCGGATATATTCAACACAGTCCATATGAGCTGTGTCCAAATTCAGGGGCAGCATCCTTCAAAGTGCGGATTTGAAGGCCAATTACATCACAGCGCGAAGGCTGTCCAAATTCGAAGGCTCCTCCAAATGCAGCCCACAAATGCAGCCTGCATCTCCTGCTTTTTGGAGGACGGACCACTACTATCCTTCGCGGCCTCCCATATCCCAAGATCCTTTGCGCGCCGCTGCTCAGTCACGAAAAAGAAGAGGGAAAACTGAACAATGGCGACATCAAGTGGCGCGGACTTGACATTTAAATGTAAGTTCTGGGTTTATACTCGGTTTTTACTCATTTGATCATCCATTGCCAGATATGTTAAACTTCAGCGGACTTTCAGTTAAAATACGTGACCCTGGTAATGCATTAGCATACGGCATAAATTAGCATTATGCCGTTGGAAGTAAAGCTATAAAAGCCTTCGCTTTCAAAATGTTAGACGTTCAGAAAACCATAAAATCCATTCAGTCAACTCTCTTTCGCGGGCCTGGGCGGCATCAATCGTGACATAACCGTAAGGGCGGGAACATCTGGTGACGCAAACCAGGAAATACTCCGAAGGCTAGACCGTCCAATTTAACTATGGTTGACGCAACCGTCAAAGGACTCTCCGAAGGACCCGGCCTTCGAAGGATACGGCCCCTGAATTTGGACACAGCTATGGAGTTAGCAGGAGATCCACACTCCAGTTCAGAAGGTGGCGGTAATGCACACCTAAAAGTTGTTTGCCAACAGCCATAAAACAGCAGCAGAAGAAGAAGCAGCAGAGTTACCAAGAGAGAACAATGGCAGAGAAAATGCAGCCAAAAGTAGCACTTCCAGAAGTGATGCAGAGGTTGCTGTCTTTCTGTTGGACAGGTAATTAGTTGTTTTGCTTCGGGGATTTGTTATTTTCATGAAATATGTAACGTTAGCCAAATTAGCTACTTTTGTCGCTTGTCTTAGCCCAATGCTAATGGCTCTCCTCTGCCCTGCTGATGGACTGGACAACTATTCCCTTAAATAATATAATTAGAAAAAGACAAACCAAACCAGATTACCCTGAATTGTTTACGGACAATGGCATAACAATTACTGATAGGAATGAAGTGGTTGACAAATTTAACAGTTTTTTTGTTAATGGATGGGTCCTAATCTGGCCAAAGAAATAAATCCGAGAAGAAATGTGTTGAGGAAAAATGTGTGGAGAGAAATCCAAATTCAATCATATTGGGAACTGTGAAAAGTAAGGAAATTATTGATATTGTAAATAAGTGTATAAGTAAAACGTCAAAAGATTGGAATGATATCGATATGAGTCTTCTAAAGAAAATAATAAATGGAATTGTGGGTCTGTTAACACATATATGTAATTTATCATTCATAACAGGAACATTTCCAGATCAAATTAAAGTTGCTAAAGTAATTGTATAAAGATGGTGATAAACACCTTTTCACCAACTATAGACCTGTATCCTTGCTTTCTCAGTTCTCAAAAATTATTGAAAAACTTTTTGTTACAAGACTGGATTATTTCGTTAAAAAAAATAATATATTCATGGACAGTCAGTATGGGTTCAGATCAGGCAGATTAACTTCTATATATTTGTTGACCTAAAAAAAGCATTCGACACAATTGATCATGGGATGCTACTTAAAAAACTGGAGAGGTATGGCATCAGAGGGGTTGCATTGGATTGGATAAAGAGTTACATTAAAAACAGGCTTCAATTTGTGCAGATGGGGTTTCACAAGTCAAAGAACCTGAACATTACCTGTGGTGTCCCACAGGGGTCAGTCTTGGGGCCGAAGCTAGTTATTTTGTACATTAATGACATTTGTAGAGTTTCAAATGTACTGAAGTTTGTTGTCTTTGCGGATGACACAAATATTTTTTGTTCTGGGGAAGACTTGCAGCAGCTCTTGGAAGTGGTCATGGAAGAAATGTATAAATTAAAAAGTTGGTTTGATATAAATAAATTATCATTGAACCCAGGGCCGCCCCTGGCAAAATTGGGGCCATAAGCAGAATTTTATTTTGAGGCCCCCCCCCTTACAAAATGACTGTATCACGGAATGCCATTTAGGTTTACAACCTTTTATAAGTGGGAACAAATCAAATGAACAGCCTCTTTCAACAATGGAACAAGCCTTTTACAGATGCAGGCTGCTTCAGTAGACATGGTGCCTGATGGCCCTTGTGACATACTGGGTGCTGGCTCCGTGTCATCCTTAGTAACAAACTTCAGCATTGACCCTGTTATGACAAGAAATCCACCATACAAGCAGATTATTAAGATTTGTTTTGGTCTTAATGGTAAATTACACAATGAAATTAATGTAAATACTAGCCTCACAAAGATTAAAATGCAATTAATGCAAATACGACTACAGCTAATAATATTCATTATGATTTGATTTGATATTTCTATATCTAAATATTTTTATATACTTATTTTTACATTTAGTGCTTAGGTTCTATATTCCTACACTGCTGTTTGCTGCTGTAACGCTTTACATTTCTCCATTGAGGGTCAAATAAAGGATTATATTAATTTTTCTTATCTAATCTTATATGACTGTTATGAATTAAATTAACCAAGAGATGGCGACATTTTACCTCCATAAAAATAGCCCAAAACTTCTATTGGTAGCATAGATTGATAGGCATTAAACCTGAGCCAACATACGACCACCAACTGGTCAATTAACCGCTCCTTTTTCAACAGAGCTGAATGTATATGCAGTTAACAAGACATTCAATAAATGATAATCAGGGCCGCTGGAAAATTTAATCTCCAGTCCACATCTAGACAGAATTATCCTCTCTTCTGTCTCATGATTAGCAGCTGAGGTGTTCATGCCACAACATACCCACCTTCAAGTGAAGCACGAGCCTCCTCTTGTTTAGACTTTGTCTTTCTTTTGCTTGCTCCCGATTCATATTGCCGTTTGGACGCCATCTCCCCACCTGCATCCAACTGCTGTCGGCGCATCTGACCGCTGATTGGTCAGATCCTGCGTGCTGTCAATCATTGCGGCAACGTGTGCGGTGTCAGATTACTCGTCTCTTTTTTTTTCTCTCCTGCCTTGGGCTGACTTGGTGCTCTAAGCGCGCCTCACGGCAGCGATGCGCATCCTTTGCGCATTTGCAGAGAATGCGTCCCCTTGCGCAAAATGGGGCCCCCCACGGATCGTGGGGCCCTACGCACAGCGCGTGTTCTGCAGCTAGGGAGGGGCGGCGCTGATTGAACCTGAACAAAACTAAATTTATACATTTTGGACATTGTAAAATGAATGAAGATGTTCCCGTAGAAATTAATAATGTTGCAATAGAAAGAGTTTATGAAAACAAATTTTGGAGTGTTTTAATTTTTAATGTATTAATTTAGTTTTGCTGGAAGGCCCACATTAAGTATCTGTGTACTAAGATGGCAAAGAGCATTGGAGTGCTGAGTAAATGTAAATATATCTTGAATCAAGCAACACTACACTTTCTGTACTGTGCACTCATATTACAATATCTTTTTATTTTTTATTTTTTATTATATCTTTATTTGGAATGGACATAAATACACCAGCATATCAACATTGGTAAGAGTGAAAACAAGTGTCCTTCCGGTTTTGTTTGTTTGAGTCCAGGAAAAACGCATCACCAGCCGTCCAGGCATGCGAGTCCAAAAAAGGTATAGTCATGGGTCGTGGATTAAATTACGTTCGGCCTTTGTAGTACCCACTTTCCTCTAATAACTTAAATTACACAGCAATTGTAATGGAATAATATCAGTGGATACAGGTTATCCTCTTAAAAGACAGTACTGATAATTTGCGCGAGGTACACAAAGCCAGATGAGATTTACACTCACTTAGAGAGAACTCTGGTACAACTTACTTGTAGATCTCATCTCATCTCTCATCTCACTTGTAGATAGAACAGTTTAAATGGAACTATGTACAGGAACCAGGGTGGCCGCCCGCTGCTGCTGTCATAGAAATAATTAACAATAACCAGTCAGAAATTAAGTAAGTAATCTAGGAAGTAATATTACCAGTGAGATCAAATGAAATCTGCTCTCGTAGGGGTTATGAATGAAATCCAGTTGTTCCAGATTTGGTAAAATTTGTTCTTTTGGATTCTTAATTGATAGCTCAATTTTTCCATCCTAAATATCTCTAGGGTAATTCCAATCCAATCATCCAGGGTAGGCTGAATCGGGCTTAACCATCTCCTTGTAATTGATTTCTTACTAGCCACCAAAAGTAATTGCAGCAGCTTTATCTCGGTCCTGCATTTCAAAAAAGAGACAAGACCCAGGTACAGAACATCAAAAACCAGAGGTATTTGAGTGTTAAAAACCGTGCTTAAGGAAGCCTGGATACCCCTCCAGAAATCATTTAACTTGGGACAATCCCAGAAGATATGATAGTGGTTAGCAACAGTCGAACCACATTGTCTCCAGCTGTGTGGAAAAATTCTGATTCACTTTCTGTAAGGTCGGTCAATTTACATTCATAAGCAATATATGATCGTAATTGCAGGTATCTATGAAATTTATTTCGTGCCAAGCCATGATTATCCCGCAAGGTCTCAAAGCTGTGCACAGTGTTTCTTTGAGTAAGTGAAAGGAGTGTTGTGAGACCATACAATGTCCATGATTTAAAACTAGAGTCGTGCCTGTTGGGAATAAAATCTGAGTCATAGGCAAACCATCTGAAAATTCTCAACATTCTATGCATCTCACAAATATTAATTACCTTCTGCCAGACTCTGAGTGTGTGGGATAACCTGGGGTTCCCCAACTTTTCCAAATGAGACGTTAGACCTTATCCGCTATTACACATATTACCATATCTGATCTATTGTGTTGAAATCTGGGGTAATACTTACAAGAGTACCTTAAAAAGGATATGCACATTGCAAAAAAGAGCAGTAAGGATAATAAATCATGCTGGGTATCTTGATCATACGAATCCTCTATTTTTTAAATTACAGACTTTGAAATTTATGGACTTAGTGAAAGTTAGAACAGCAATAATAATGTTTAAAGCAAGAAATAATGCACTGCCTGAAAACATTTAAAAACATGTTTCAAGATAGAGAAGGTAAATATCATCTAAGAGGAAAATTAAATTTTAAAAAACCTTGTGTACGTACTGCTTTTAAAAGCATGTGCATATCAGTCTATGGGGTAACATTGTGGAATGGTCTTGAAGAAGAAATCAAAGTACTAGCTCTATACAGTTTAAAAACAGATACAAGAAAGCAATTCTTGACAAATATAATAAAAAAATAAGACCTCAAAACAACTATCTATTTTCTGGATGTAATTATTCTATTACATTTCTGTTCCTTATACGAAGCAATATGTATAATATAAATATAACTAATTGCAATCACGGCTGGGTTATGGAATACAGTACTTCACTTTGGTGGTATATGGGGAGTGACTGGGGAATTAACTTTTTCGAGTTTAGGATATTGTAGGAGGCTAGTTTAAGTATGCCTTGATTTTTTGTTAATTGTTTTGTTGTATTTATCATTTTGTCATTACTTCGTATTTTACTTTTATATATTTCTTTTTTGTTGTATTTATTTTATGATGTGAGGAAGTTGTGAAGAAGGGACAGGACTAAATAAGCTTTCTGCTTCCTCCTGTTCCCTCTCGAACAGATTATTTTGTTTGTCTGACATATCATTTTGATGGCTACTTGTTGTTCAAGATAAAATGAAGAATAAAGAATGAATTGTGATTTTGGGCTATATAAATAAAATTTGATTTGATTTGATTTGATTTGATAAACCCCCCCCACTCCCTGTTTACTACGCACAAGTTTATCTAGAGGCTGCTCTTTTAATGGTTGAAGATGGCCACCCTGTTCGGAGATAACAAAGTGCCTAACCTGGAGGTATTTGAAATAATGGGTGTGGAGTAGTCCATACTGAGATGAGAGCTCTTCAAAAGTCTGAAGGGTTCCATCTTTGAACAAATTCCCAAAAGTTGTAATACCTTTTGTAAACCATAGGTTTGTAATACCATCTCTAAGGGCTTTAGGTAAAGAGGGATTGGAGTGGAAAGGGGATTTGTCATAAATAGGTTGAATACAGCCCGTTTTCTTCCAAATTTGCTGCCATATCTTATAAGTATGGACAATAACTGGGTTTGTTGTTGTAACCAAAAGAGAGCTAAGCGAGCTGTTATATTGAACTGATTCCAGTTTGAACTCTGTTAAATGGTTCTGTTCAATTTGTTTCCACTTAGGTGAATGGGATTTGCACTGTTTGCCAGACCCATATTGCTGTAATTTGTGCTGCCCAATAGAAATGCTCAAAATTGGGGACTTTTCAGTCCACCTTTTTCTAGAGGGTTTTGCAATATTGTCATCTTTATCCTGGGTGGTTTGTTTCTCCATATAAACTGTGTGATGCAAAGGTTGAGTTGTTGAAAAAATTGCTTTGGGACCAGAACTGGTAACATCTGGAAACCTGTCCGCCTACAGGTGAGAGATTGACCATTTGGTGACCTGGTGCAGCCAGAACAACCTGGAGCTTAATGCTCTAAAGACAGTGGAGATAGTAGTGGACTTCAGAAAGAACCCAGCCCCACCCGCCTCCGTCAACCTGTGTGGCTCCCCAGTCAACTCTGTGGAGTCCTGCCGTTTCCTGGGCACCATTATCACCCAGGACCTAAAATGGGAGCTGAACATCAGATCCCTCACCATAAAAGCCTGGAATGGGAAATTGTATTACTATACCATTTTTATTCATTATGTCGTCTTACATTGTCTTCACTGTGTTCTTCCCACATCCTCGAATGTTTGTACTGTCAGCACAAAGAGAGATATGTGCTTCTTGTTATGGGAACGGAGCCTGGTACAGACATGAGAAGGACACAGGGCATTCCTTTCCTTTAACAAAAAGGGTTCTCAACTGTCTCATCTTGTTCTTCTTTCTGCAGACCGCATGCCACTCTGTTGATTGATGAACCTTTTTTATAAAGAATAAAATCCTTAAAAGACAACTGGTATTTCTTACAAGTTTGTTTCAGATATCTCACAAATAAGACAAATTTCCACAACAATTTGGTGTCAGAAGTGGGATTCCTTGTGTGACAGGATCTGGAGCCTGCAGCGGACTGTGACCGGCCAGCCTGGAGGAAAACTTCGTCCAGCCTCTACCTCGAGAAAAAATCTGCGGCCCCGGACCGTCATCACTGGAATCCTTATTGAGGGAAAAAGGACCACGTTGCTTAACAAACGGTGAGATACTGAAAGAAACGAAACTTCTTTAAGAGGGAAAATAAATGAATAAATAATTATAATTATGTTTTGGAAAAAAAAAAAAAAAATTAAGTAAATTAGTAATTTTTGCTGGATTTCTGTTGATCATTGTGATAGTTGGGCGACTTGAACCAATTCAGGGCAGAGTAATACCGGGTTCTGGGAACACCGGAGCTAATAGGAAGAAAAGGTGTTTATCCTATTAAGCTGTTTTACCGCTGGATTGGGGGCCAAATCAGGGCCGAGTGAAACCAAGCAGAGACAAGGGGTCTCTTAAGGTTATCACCGCTGGTTGGCTGCTTTTTTTCAGAATTTGTAGCGTAAATAAACTGAATTCACGGTAACGACCGGGTCTTAAGGATAAATATAAAGTGCACTGGGACGAGTGACAAGTAGAACAATGGGAGGCAAATCCAGCAAAAACCAGGAAGCTGGCGTAGGACCAGACCTGGCTGCCCCAAACATAAATTACATGAAAGTTAATTAGGGTAATGAGGCTATAGAGCCTTAACATGTCTGGGTGAGAGAGTTTGGTTTTCCCTGCAGAGGGACATTCAGCATGAGACAGCTGAATCTGTTGGAGGAGAAGATTAATTTTAGAATAAAAGCAAAAAGAAAAGTGTCACATAAAAAACTTGGGGAGGTTGAAAGGCATTTGAAAGCCTTTAGGATGTGGAAAGTGGATGCAGGGAGAGACGTAAATGTGCTAGTCAAAATGAGAAGGAAAAGAAGAGTGCAAATGATGAGAAAAGAACAGAGTTGTCTTCTCAGAATCGGGTTTCTTCTCTGTATCCCCCACTTCCAGGTCCTATGCCTCAGTGTCTCAGAGTGGACTATGACCTTGACGCGTCCCTCCTGTTCAACCCATAGCACCGCCGAGACCACCACCGCCACTACGGTCTCCAGCACCACCGCCATACCTGGACGACCAGAAACCGTCATCGTCTGCTTCCCAACCAGATATGAGCGCAGCGGGACACAAACAAGGGGATGCGAAGCTCAGTGCCAACAAAGGACAGCAACCCAAAACCACATCACACATGTTGCTGCAAACTTTGGAGAACATTCCCCTCTTACTCCTCGACCTTACACCAGAAGCAAGGCCAACGAGGAAGATAATACAGGAGCCACCGGCACCTATCCCATGGTGGAGGTGGCAGGAGCCCGGTGCGTCCAAATTTTCCGCCCCTGGTCTGACACTGATGTGAAAGAGGCCATGGCACACCTGCCACAGCCGAGTACATGTGGAAAGAAATTTGCTGAGGACTTAGAACTTTTCTGTTTCCAAGTGGCGACACGCGCCGCTCACATCATGACTGGGACGACGTGGAAAATGAAGACTATAGACATGCTGTTACCGCGCTGTATACAGTAATTACAGCTGCCTTCCCACCTGGGACGGACTCTACTAAGATCTCTGACTGCGTACAGGCGAAAGGTGAAACTGTGGCTGCATATCACGTTCGTCTCGCTGACATATTCAACATTTACAGTGGGCTCGAACAACCAGCAACTCTTGGTGACACTGTCTCCACCTGGGAGGCTCACTTAAGAGACAGTTACGTGAAAGGCTTGCGCCCTGACATCCGTGCAGCAACTAAGCTCAGCTGTGTAGGCTGGCAGAACCAGAGATTTGAGGGAGTCCGACGCCATGCTGTGCACGCTGAGAGGGTCATCGAAGAGGAGAAAGAGAAGAAGAAGGAAAAGACTGAGAAAGAGCTGCATATGGCAGCAATGACCATGTATCACTCTGCACCAGTGAGAGGTCGAGGCCGCTATAATGACAAAAGACGAGGGCGAGGACCGGTCGCAGAGGATACGGTGACTGGAGACGCTCTTATTATGATCCAGAAGTGTGTCTCCGATGTGAACAAAAAGGACATTGGGCCAAGGATTGCACAAAGACTCTAGCTGCGACCTCCAGCCAGGCGAACTGAGAGAAGGGAAGGGGGGTGCGGCCGGACAGCTCATTCTCTACTCTGACTCACCTGACGCATCTGGAGCCTGGTAACGCACCCACATCTCACACTACAGATCACAGGTTTGAATTGTTATGTGATGCAATAACCTTCCTTGAAACAAAATGTTCACTTCCAACTGGTACATATGTGTAATATGAAAACAATGCCTTTAAGAAAATGCCAACATATTCTCTATCTGTGAATGACAGAATGGTTTCTTTCCTTGTTGACTCTGGTGCCACACACTCAGTGATCAAAGGAAAGGAGTTTCTGAGCTCTCCTAAAATGTCAGGCTGCTTTGTCAACTCTGCAAGTGCTTCTGGTGTAGTAGTACGTGAACATTTTACTGTTCCTCTTAAATGTTCCGATGATAACAGCACCAACTTCAAACATGCATTTCTGTTGTCAGACTGCTGCCCTATAAATTTAGTGGGCAGAGATCGCATGTGCAAACTGGGAATAATCCTTATTTCCACACCGGATGGTGTTCAAGTCATAAAACCCCATGAAAATGCACAGTTGTTTGTGAAATATTGCCCTGATCAGCTGTTGTATGCTTATCAGTGGAAGCTACCGCAGAGCGATATCAGCAGTCTATTTTTGGAAGAGGCCACAAAACACAACCCCCCTGGCCCACCACACACACACGTGCAGTACATGCCAAATGACTCACTTCAGTGTACATCTTTTGTTTCAGTGGGTCCAGATAGACAGTATGAAAAGAAATGGTATGATGACAAATACAAAAATGAACGGTTGTGTATCACACACCTATGTTGGACAGAAAACAAATGCATTGCATCTGTGCAACTTACACCCACTCAAAAACAGCAGTACTATGTAAATAACTCTGCACCGCACATTGCACTTGAAAAAGCAAACACTGATAAATGGGAGGATTTGGGTCTTTTTGCACGTGCATGTAGATCAACCACTAAGTGGGACCCCACAGATGACCCACATGTGTTTTACAATCCAAAACTGCATGCATTTAGAAAGGTTTTTTCTGCAACCACTCACACACAACGAACAGTTCAGTTAGTTCCACTTATAACATCCTCGCACATTTTTCTGTCAGAGACTGAGGCTGCAGCCATCCCAGCCCTCCAGGAAGTCCTAAGACTCTGTGGGCTCGAGGAAAACATGATGTTGGTCTAATTAAAACAGCAGAACCAGTGGTGATCACCCCCAAATCTGATTACAGACCTTGCCAACACCTTGCCAAACCTGAGGCTATTGAAGGTTTTTGAGTCCCTGAAAAAGGCAGGAGTAATTGTGCCTTGTGACACTTCTCCTGTGAGGACTCCTATTTTTTCCTGTGAAGAAAATAAGAGACAAAGGTCAACCAACTGAATGGTGTTTTGTACAAGACTTGCAAGTCGTAAATGATGCTGTACAGCCGAGAGCTCCTCAAGTTCCTAATCCTTACACAATTTTGTCACAAGTGGTTTTCGGTGGTGGACCTGGCCAATGCATTTTTCAGTGTTCCTGTTCATCCAGATAGTCAGTTCTGGTTTGCGAGTCCCGTACTGTTTACAACGACGCGTTGCTGAAAAGTCTAGAGCCTCTGGCTTTGTCCGAGGGCTCTGCACTTTTGCAGTATGTGGACGACCTTGTGATTTGTGCGCCAACAAAAGAACAATGCGAACGCGATACGATCCGACTCCTAAAACATGTCCGACAAAAGGTCACATTTTTGGGTCATGAGATTTCCAGCGACGGGAAATCCCTTTCACCCAATCGTGTTGAGGCAATTCAGAACATTCCCAGGCCTAGAACCAAAAAACAAGTTCTTTCGTTCCTGGGAATGTGTTCATATTGCAGAACGTTCATTCCTAACTATGCAGTGTTAGAAGCACCACTTGGTGCCACGGTGCATGGTAAAAGCCTACAATCACATGATTTAGTGACATGGACTCCTGAGGCTGAAAAGGCCTTCACTGACCTGAAACTAGCTCTACAGACCACACCTACTTTAGGGCGACCTGACCCAGGCAGACCATTCACACAGACTGTTGATGAGAGGAATGCATGTATGACATCAGTGCTGCTCCAAGATCATGGGGGGAAACTTAGACCTGTGGCTTATTTCTCTGCTAAACTCGACCCTGTAGCTGCTGGGCTGTAGCAGCAGCTGAGAAAGCTGTTATGGCTTCAAGGGATACTGTAGGTTATTCAGATCTGACTCTCCTTGTTCCTCATGCTGTTTCTCTAATTTTGCTTGAACAGAAAACCTCACATCTCTCCACAGCACGATGGCTAAGACACAATACTGTTTTGCTTGACATGCCTAACATCAAGATCAAAAGATGTACTGTTCTTAATCCTGCTACATTGCTTCCCATTCAGGGGGAGGGTGAAGATCACAACTGTGTTGCTGTGTTGGACGAGGTGTGCACCCATTGCACCAATTTGTCTGAAACTCCACTGAATAATCCTCACTTTGTTTTGTTTGTTGATGGCTCAGCATACCGTAACCCAGAAACCGGTAAAAAAACAGGTTGGTTATGCTGTAGTCTCACTACATGAGACTTTGAAATCAGGTTCTTTGCCGCCTCACTACTCTGCTCAAGCTGCAGAGTTTAGTTGCTCTCACAGAGGCCTGTAAACTAGCAGAAGATAAATCAGTAACGATCTGGACCGATAGTCGTTATGCTTTTAGCGTTTTGCATGATTTTGGTGCTCTATGGAAGCACAGGAAATTCATAAAATCTGATGGAAAGCCTATTCTGAATGGTGACAAAGTTTCTGCATTATTGGATGCTGCGTTATTGCCCAGAGCCATTGCTGTGTGTAAATGTCAGGCTCACACTAACAACAGTGATTCAGTTTCTACAGGGGGGTATTTCAGAAAGCGGGTTTTGTGAAAACTCTGAGTTTGTTAACCCTGAGATGAGAGAAACTCTGAGTTTTTAGTTCCAGAAAGAGAGGTAACTTAAACTCTGAGTCTGTTACTGCGGTAACTGACTCTGTGAACATAACCTGCTCACTGGCAGGTTTACCTGAAGAAACCCTGAGTCTGACGGAGCTGTCTGACAGCAGCTGTCCTTTCCTTCAGTCCGATCGTGTTGAAGCAGAAATAATTCACATAGTTTTACACCAGGAGGAGAATTTAGATTCATTTAGATGAGCTCTCACTCCCCGACGATGACTGAACCGAACAGTAGACCGCTTCTCATCAGTCCGTCATTTATATTCTCCGGCCGCACAGCGAATATCAGGCTACACATCGCTGACGTGCTCTCAGATCTGAACAATCCTCTTTGTTTTGTTTTTTTTGTTTGTTTGTTTTTAATCACTTCGCAGGTTAATCAATCACCTTCAGCAGCCAGAAAAAGAGAAATAACTCACATTTCATTTGACTTTCTTTATTTCCCACAGATAGCTACAAAAGTAACCATCAGTAGAGCCTATTGTATTTTTTCCAACAACGTAATTTCAATGTCCGTGTTTCTAGTTTGCAGCCGCATTGAGTATAAGATTAAATGACTTCTAGTTAAATCTGTAGACAGTAGGCTACGTGTGTGTCTGCCTCCAATGTTGGGTACTAGGGGAGAGTGACGCCCTCAGCCTCTGGTCACCCAGCGACCTGACTCAGGACCAGCTCCTCTGTCTCTGGCGGACGTGGTGGAGGTGAGCACCACTTCATGTTCATCTACTCAGCAGGATGTTAGGACAGATGTGTGTTAAACAGCATCTGTTGGTGGTAAAAGCTACTACAAGTTAAAATATCCACTGAATAAACTTTTACTTTGTTTAATATGTGAAATAAAACCAAAGTGAGGAGCCATCGTGAGACTGTTTTTATATTTTCAGCCGATTTGAATTAAATAAAATAGCCTAAAATCAAATAAAACACTGAACAACATTCAACCACTTCCTCAAAGGCTAATATAAAAGAAAGTGATGTTAAATTCAAAATGAAAGGACGGCCGCATCTAAAACTCTGTCAGTGATTTTTATTACGGCCGCAGCCGTGTTACTTTTTTTCCCCACAGAAAACGTCTGCTTCCTGTTTTCTCCCCTGTTGCCATGGTGAATCACAGTATCGGAGCTCCATTGATGATGGCTTTTTACTAGTCGTCAGGCACGAGCTCAACTCAGAGTTAACATACTCAGAGTTGACTTACCTAACTCAGATCAGCTATCCTGGAACTGAAAACTCAGAGTTTCACTTCACAGGGTAAGTCAACTCAGAGTTCAGGGATAGACTCAGAGTTTGTTGAACCTCCTTTCTGGAATACCACTCTGGAAATGCACGAGCAGATGCAGCTGCTAAAGCTGCTGCTGGAAAACATGGAGTAAGACACACCCACACCCTGCTTCACTCTGACCCTGAAAAACACACAGACACTAGTGCTTCCGACTCTGACACACACACACAGATATTAGCGCTTCTGCTGATGAAAAACGAATCTGGCGATCACACGACTGCACATACACTAACGGCATCTGGCACGGACCTGACAGTAAACCATGTTTACCAAAACACTTTTTTCCACATTTTGCCAAATTGGGGGGGGAATGGGGGAATGTTTGATCTGATAAAAAAACATTGGTTCACAAAAGGCTTTACAGCCTATGCTCAAAGATTTTGCCAATCCTGTCACATCTGCACTACACATAATGCAGGTAAAACTACACGACAGCCACAAGCAGCACATCCACAACCAGAGGGACCTTTTGAACATGTCATGATGGATTTCATTGAACTAACCCGAAGTGAAGGCAAGAAATATTGCCTTGTTTTGCCAAATGGGTTGAGGTGTTTCCCACCTCAAAGCAGGACAGCGCTGCTGTGACCAAGGCCCTGATGATGTGTGTGATACCACGATGGGGTATCCCCAGGAAAATAAGTAGTGATAATGGTACACCATTTGTGAGTGAAGCTATTAAACAGCTAGGAGGTTTTTCTTGGGATTGACTTGAGACAACACTGCTCCTACCATCCAGCGAGTGGGGGTGCAGTGGAAAGAGAAAATTGCACTTTGAAATCAAAACTTGCAAAGTGCTGTGAAGAAACTCATGGACTAAAGCCCTGCCGATTGTGCTAATGTACATGAGAATGAGAAAAAGAGCGCGCACAAATCTAAGTCCCTTTGAAATCCTCCTTGGCAGGCCTCCCGAACTGGGAGTAGGGCCTGTTAATAGACCACTCCCTGAGACCTGTTTCTGTGAAAATGATATGTTGCAATATTGCCAGACGTTGTCCTCTGCTTTATCTCAAATCCACAGACTGGTAAAGGACGCCCTTCCTGCTCCGGCCAACCATCCTCTCCACAGCCTTACTCCAGGCGACTACATCGTGATTCGTGACCTCAGGCAAAAACACTGGAGGTCCAAAAAGTGGAACGGCCCGTTCCAGGTCCTCCTCACCACCCACACTGCCGTCAAAATCGCTGAGAGAGCCACCTGGGCACACGCCAGCCACTGCAGGAAGGTCCCAACTCCACAACACGCTGAGGACCAGGAGTGTTCATAACGCCAGGAAGAGAAGCAGACGGTCACAGTATTGACATACTGTGGGAGGAAACAACTTTCGGAGCGCCGATTGATCGAAGCACTGATTCACCTGTGTGCAACGTGGAAAGACGTCAACGTCCGTGGCATCCATTCAGGCAGCCAGGCATGTGCGGTCTCCGAGGCACCTTGTGCTGTCTTGTGGGGATTGCTGTCATCATAGTGGTACCCATATTATGGCCTTCGACTCATCCCAGCAAAAGTGTCTCACAAAACACTACCACTCACAACAACACTGCACTTCTACACAGAACCAAAAGACACCTGACCTCTGACCCCTATGGACCAGACAGGGCCCCTGGATGGCTCTTAAAGAATCTGTGGATGCAGTATGTCAATTATACTGCACGCACAACGACAAACTCATCATGCCTCATCTGTCAAGGCTACACAGCAAACCTGTCACAATTAATGCAAATACGACTACAACTAATAATAATATGCATTATGATTTGATTTGATGATATTTCTATATTTAAATATTTTTATATACTTATTTATACATTTAGTAATTAGGTTCTATATTCACACTGCTCTTTGCTGCTGCAACACTTCAAATTTCTCCATTGTGGGTCAAATAAAGGATTATCTTAATTTATCTTATTTTATCTAATCTTATATGACCGTAATGAATTAAATTCACCAAGAGATGGCGACATTTTACCTCCATAAAAACAGCCCAAAACTTCTACTGATAGCATAGATTGATAGGCTATAAACCTGAGCCAACATACGACCACCAACTGGTCAATTAACCGCTCCTTTTTCAACAGAGGTGAATGTTCATGCAGTTAACAAGACATACAATAAATGATAATCAGGGCCGCTGGAAAATTTAATCTCCAGTCCACATCTAGACAGAATTATCCTCTCTTCTGTCTCATGATTAGCAGGCTAGCAGCTGGGGTGTTTATGCCACAAAGTTTTCTTTTTTATTTCAACAACATACCCACCTTCAAGTGAAGCACGAGCCTCCTCTTGGTTTGACTTTGTCTTTCTTTTGCTTGCTCCTGATTCATATTGCCGTTTAGAGGCCATCTCTCCACCTGCATCCAACTGCCTGTCGGCGCATCTGACCGCTGATTGGTCAGATGCTGCGTGCTGTCAATCGTTGCGGCAACGTGTGCGGTGTCAGATTACTCGTCTCTTTTTTTTCTCTCCTGCCTCGGACTGACTTGGTGCTCTACGCGCGCCTCACGGCAGCGATGCGCATCCTTTGCGCATTTGCAGAGAAAGCGTCCCCTTGCGCAAAATGGGGCCCCCCCACGGATCGTGGGGCCCTACGAACAGCGCGTGTTCTGCGTTTAGGGAGGGGCAGCGCTGCATGGGACTGTGTGGTTGTTGCATCATTCCTTGCATTTTTTTATTTTTTTATTTATTTAGCACAAACAATATCATATAAAGAAAAAAACAACATGAACAATCAACATGACAGGGATGTGCAAAGGGGAGGTATGAAACCCAAAAGGGCTTATATGAAAACCTCACCCACATATTCAAAGATCAAATTTAATACAGTTTAAAAACAATAACATAGGAAAATAATTAAACAATAATGAAAAATAAGTAGAAAAGTAAGTGATTAAACAGTAAATGTAAGGAAGTAAGGGGAAAAAATACATACATAAATGAATAATACAAAACAGAAATAATGAATGAGATGATAAGGAAAGAATAAGAAGTGTGAGAGAGAGAGAGAGACAAAGGAAAATCATGACAATAATTGTCTTATGTTTGATGGTACATGGTTTGACTGATTAGGTACTTTTTGAGAGCCTTTTTAAATGATGTTAAATGAATAATTTTTTTCAGATAGTCGGGTAGCTGATTCCAGAGACGTAATTGCATTAGAGTCTTAATTGTTAGAGCCATAGATAGGTCCATCTCAACGTCAACTGGAATGGCATCACTGGAACCACCTCCATATTCAGAAGATAATTCCCTTGATCTGTTCCCTCACCCTGGTTGGTCCCCTCCTCCTTATCCTGACTCTGACGATGAAGACGTGTAAGGTGTGGTGAGTTGAAAGAACACACAGAGACTAATGAAGTCACTGTGTGTGATATCAGTATTATTTTTCTCAAGCTTATACTATTATGAAAAGTTTTGACATTTAGTAACAAGTTCACTAATCATTTTTTCTCAAATGTTTACAGCTATACTTTTATGATTATTGTTTACCCATTTCTAGTCATAAAATATGTGATGAATAAAGATCAGGGATTTGCAGCAGAAGACGACATCATACTACCTTGTGATCGTGCTAGTAACCTCTCCAAGGTAGTGGCCCCCTCTACGCTTGCAAAACACAGGGGCTGGAGAGGAGCAAGCCTGCGTCCCTGAATCCATTTTAGCATGATAAATTGAAAAATATTCTTTAAGACACATAGATGATTAAGATGTTTGCTTAAGAATCAAATATATGCAGTGTTCTATATTTTTGTTAGAAATAATCACATGACATGATCAGTAATTCACGTGTTTTGCCTCCTCCCAGCTTGCAATGAATACTAGTAATGTCTATGTTCCACAAACACAGCTATTATTGATTTTCAACTATACAATATGTGATAACTTAAATTGAATCCTGAGTGAATTTTTAAGTTTGATGTCTAGTGTGTAGTTTGTATATACTTAAAGTGATCAATAAATGATCAAACTGTCTGCACAAAGAGAGATATGTGCTTCTTGTTATGGGAACGGAGCCTGGTATAGACATGAGAAGGACACAGTGTAGGAGATACACTAGTAATAATTGTAATTTATTAATCACTGGCGATTAACACTCGTTAATGGGGCACCACCGCCGATGTTTTGTCTATTTGAATAATCCGGAGGTAATTAATCAAATCCGACTAAACAAGGTTAACTTGTATCAATTCTAATCAATTTTAAATCGATTTATTCAATCTCATAAATGAAGTAGTGAATTCTACACAGTTTCCATCGGTTCTCCACATTAAAAACAAACCTGCACAGACAACGACATACGGTTAAATAGGTTTATTGACTAAATAATTCAGATTAAATAAATGAAATGGCAATTTAAATGAATAGCAACAGGTAACAGGAAATGTTACCAAATTTCTCTTAAACTAAAAGATCAGAACCCTAAGACACCACTCATTTATCATGTGTGAATCCAGCTGTTATGGGTGATGGAGAGCCTACTTTCTTAGCAGAGTGGCGGAGTCAGCGGCGGAGGGTTCCTCTCCGGTGGTTTGCGACTCTAGCCGGAAGTCCCGGTCCAATGGCCGAGTGTCAGCTCATCGGGAATCAGCCGGTTGGGGACCACGGTCCGATGTCTTAGGAAGAGTGTGGCTGGTCCAGTACTGAGCCGGTGACGATTCTGGCTCACTGCCCAGCGGGGAGTTACCGCTTGAGAGTGTGCTGTCTTTCACAGGAACTCACTTAAACTAAACTATAGTTTTAAACGTTTCAAAACCGTACTTCACCTTTCACAGAATCTCACCATGGCTCAATAGATGAACTTTGTCTATCATGAAAAAGGATTATGTCATGATTAAAAATCACTGAACAATTAAAGGAAATTAAAACAGGATCAAAATAAAAACACACTTGAATATACCGTAGAACTAGTAGAATTGATCACTTACTTATTCCTCCTGGTTCTAGCTTAATACTTGTTAAAACAAAACATATCAGAAACATTTACTGGTTATCAAGGAACTTATTACACAAAAGATCTCCTGAAGGTCTGTCCCAATCGTACCAGGGCTTATCATCAGGAGGTGCTGTGGTTTCACCGAACACAGGACACATTAAACATTAAAATTGATTTTAATCAAATTTCATCACAGAGACACGGGGAAAAGTTCAGTGTTATCAACTTCTATAGCTGTTTCTTAATCTGTTAACATTAAGAGCATAAGTTCCTGGTTTAATGACAATTAGAACTTGCTTAAAATCTGGATGAGTGCAGAAACCATTATAGGATGGAATGTGTGATAAGAGAGGCATAGTCCTAAACCATTTGGGCAGGAGGGCTAGGAAAACAGAGGAGAGGCCCAGAGTGCTTTTACTCTGGAGGGTGTACTTGATAATTCTTGTCACAAGAAGACAAGAAGACACAGAACATCAGAGTCGTTACCTAATTTACAATTGCAAAGAAATAAGTTATAAGACATGATTATGACAGTTCTGTTCCTCTTCATCTCTGAAAGGAGATTCATTTGATGATGAACTCGACCTATCTGAGAGAAAGGAGTGTTCATCTTGAGTGGGGGAAGAGGGCAAAAAGGGTTATTCAAGCTGTAAATAAAGAAGAGGGTTTTTTCCTGTGATGCGTCAATCTGACGGTTTCATTGGAAGCAAAACAAGTCCGGTGAAGAGGTGAGAGACTTCATAGCGTCTCTTTCCTGAAAACAGTCAGCTTGCAGATGAGAGGAGTAATTAATGCAAGAGCAGAACCTCAATGGAATGTAGAGGCGATGGACATGTGTTCCTACAACAGGGCATTCCTTTCCTTTAACAAAAAGGGTTCTCAACTGTCTCATCTTGTTCTTCTTTCTGCAGACCGCATGCCACTCTGTTGACTGATGAACCTTCTTTATAAAGAATAAAATCCTTAAAAGACAACTGGTATTTCTTACAAGTTTGTTTCAGATATCTCACAAATTAGACAAATTTCCACAACAAACCCAACAGAGGATGTTCTTCCTGCGGCAGCTGAAGAAGTTCAACCTGCCAAAGACGATGATGGTGCACTTCTACACTGCCATCATCGAGTCCATCCTCACCTCCTCCATCACCATCTGGTACGCTGCTGCCACTGCTAAGGACAAGAGCAGACTACAGTGTATCGTACGTTCTGTCGAGAAGGTGATTGGCTGCAACCTTCCATCCCTTCAAGACCTGCACAGCTCCAGGGCTCTGAGGCGTTCAGGTAGGACTGTGGCTGACCCCTCCCATCCCGGTCACAGACTATTTGACACTCTACCCTCTGGCAGGAGGCTGCGGTCCATCAGGACCAAAACCACATGAACAGTTTTTTCCCCTCTGCAGTTGGGATCCTCAACAAGTCCCGGGTCCCCCACCCCCACTGACACTGACTCTTTCACTCCTGCACTCAAACCCACCTCTGCCCTTGAATCTTTGCATTACATTAATGCAGAATTTCTACATCCTGTATTTTTAATATCTTCTATATTTTATCTTCCGTCTTTATTTATCAGCCATCCCACACTTTTTGCCTCTGTGTGTTGATAGCGTTTATATTGTTTATATTGTATATATTGTATATGTTATAGTCACTGTTTGTTTGTTTATTGTTTATTGTCTTCAATGCATGCACCTTATTCACCAAGAAAAATTCCTTGTCTGTGTAAAATCCCTCTTGGCAATAAATCTGTTTCTGATTCTGATTATTATGAATGCAGAATTGACTTCAACATAACACTGTAATGTATCTTATATTAGCGACAGGGGGTTGTAACTGCATGTGTTGGCATGTGTTGAAAGGCGTGCAAGATTACAAATTGTTATGTGTATGTGGATGGATTAGTATTTTGCACTGCATTGCTTTAGGCTCAAGTTCACATAGAATTGTTACGTTTATGAAATAAGAAAAAGTTTGGGAAATACTTCATACTTCAAGTCTCATGTGCTGATCAGAGTTGTGATTAAAAATAAGGGCGGGCCCCAGATGATTTCCAAATACAAATAGGGTCGCGTCATTCTTAAAGTAGGGAATGACTTACACTCCCATTAAGTGTAATTGTTGTTTTTGTACACTTTTGTGCAGTTATGGTTACACATACCCTTTTTCCACCCTCCCAATGTTGTATTTCGTTTGTTATTCATTTGACATAAAAGAAAAAAACACACAGTAAATCATGCAGTGAAAAGCTGACAGCCCTATGCCAAACACATACTTTATATGACTTGTTAATATGGATTCAAATGGGCAAGCTGAATCATCAAGATACACATTTTGTAAACAACCCTAACCTGAAGCTGCACTTGTACTACTGGGATTGCTTTGAGTGTTGCTGTATATAATCTGAAACCATAGACAGCTGTTCTTGATCACGGAGACAAAGATCACAAACAACAAAGCATCAGTGTACTGTCAGTCCAATGGCCATTGTTCTCGAACATTTTTCAAAACAATTGAAGCACCCAGCCTTTACACCCACTGACTCATCCTCAGCATTTTTTTAATGTACCACTAATTTAATTTTTTTTTATGTAAAGTATACACTTACTTACTGGACAACAGATTATGAGGTGCACTCTCCACAGTAAACCTCACCCCAATAGACCTGAAAAATTGCTTCTTTTTTTCTTTAATGCCACCTAAAGATGTGCACTGAGCTCAAAACTCATATCTGCATATTTTGTTGTAGCCACACAGATATTGGCCGCGTTTCCCAGATACCATAATTCTTAAGGACTTAAGAAGGCTTGTAAATGACCTTTAATATGAGCATAGTATTTCTATAAATGTGTTTTTATGTTTACTTATTAACATTCTTTAAAGCCAGGCTTTTATTTTTTATATATTAAGCAGACGTTACATTCAGTGCTTTTATTTTGAAAGCGTCTCGCCGAGACCTCGTACACATCCGGTGCTTCGGACTTTACCTGCAGTAGGAAAAGTGTGTCTGCAAGGCTAAGAGTTTGTCTTCAATGCTAAAGTGTGCCTAACTCACATGAAACGCCCTAGCACCTGGCTAATAAGGGGCACAAGGTTTGTTTTGTTACCTTTTCATGCCATATTTATGTCCGGCTCGAGTTTGGTTGCCGTGGATATTTTCATGTATAGAACGTGTTGTGGTTAACGGTAGCTACTATTAGCAACGGCCAAGCTGACGTGTCGGTCTGTATTGGAAATAAGATGAAGCTATAAGCTAACTCGTAGGTTGTTTTATTAATGCAACAGGATGTATTTTGTCTGTTTTATGTGAGGTCTGCTAAGGTTAAAAACTGTTTATTGAGTTAAAAACGAACGGTTAAAAATGCTAATTTCATGTTAAATATTGTTTTATATTTCACTCTATGGGAGGTTGTCCTTCAGTTAAAATGTGACTTTTCCTTCATGATTGTAACATCAATCGTAGCAGTTAAAATATATATTTAAATTCATGGAGTAAAACCTGTGCGTCTACAATGAGTTTATTAAAATAGATAAAAGGAGAGTCAACTTACATGATTGTTTATGGGATAAAAGCAGTTAAAAGTAATTTCATTTAAAGGTAACTGTATTTTATTTTCTTCTTTCATAGCTCTTACGGTGTGTTTACATTGAATACGGTCCAAGGAGTAAATCATTGTGAACCATCAGTTTGAGAGTTCGACCATCATTTAGCCGGGGATGCTACAAGGCTCTTAAGAAGGGTTCGGCTAAGAAGGAGCGCTAATATACGGGTGTTTCCCAGACGCGTTCTGAACTGCCTTCTTAGGAGAACCTTAAGATCAAGCAAAAGAAGCTCTGTCCACCGCAGTGGTGCTGAAACTGAATCAATCGATGCCAGGCAAATTGATCACCCACCTCTTTATCAGCACAAAAGTCACACACAGCGCCCCGTGGTCCCCCCACACAGTGCAATTAGGCTACGCATGTATCGTGTGTGTGTGTGGGGGGGGGTGTGTGGGTGCGGGTGTGTGTGTGTGCCAACAGGTGTATCCAAGTAGTAATCAAGCCCATTAGCGCATATATACCCCCGTGGATATAGCCACACACATGTGAGAATGGAAGAAACTGGCAGCAAAAGAAACAAGCGGGCACCGTCGTTTACCGCGGAGGAGATGGGCGTCTTAGTGGACGAGGTCTGGCAGCACCGTGATGTTTTATTCGGGGGAACAAGGGGCAAAAAAAACATCACAGTGAAGAACAGTGTTTGGCAGGCCATAGCCGAAAAGATCTCCCCCTCCAGCCCATGTGGCCTGCGTGAAAGTCCTCTCCATCATCGAGAAGACGGCCTCTGAATGCATTAGTGGGGGCATCGATGTTCAGGGGGACGAGGGGCTCTCAGAAAGTAAGGATGAAGAGGAGCCATCCGGGAGCGGAGCAGGGGTGTGCCCGCCCCCAGGAGAGGACGACCCCCCACAACCGTGCCCTGTCCCTGCGCGCCAACCAGCAGGGCCTGCTGTCTGCATGCGGGGAGGCTTAACAGGGCAGCCCACAATAACGACCTGCGCCTGCAGCGAGATGCTGGTGGTGCTGCGGAGGACAGAGGGCCGACTCGAACGACAAACTGCCCTGCAGGAAGAGATGGTCCGGATAAAGCAGGAGAGGTTGGAGCTGCACCGGAGACAGCTGGCGCTTGCCGAGGCGCAGTTCAACCGTCCCTCCATCTCGGTTCCAATCATCCTTCCCCAGGATTCAGGTACGGGGCATTTCTATTTTGTATCTGCATTATGCAATGTATCCCGTTCAATTTTACTAATCAATCTCCCTTCATTGCAGGTGATGCAGACGCCCAGTAAAGACAGTGCGGAGCCATAATGCTATCCGCAGCTCGAACATCTGCATCCCAGCTGACTTTGCTATCATTAGTAAGAGGATTTAGTAAATCTAATGCTGGGATTCAAAGGAAAATATCTGTGAATGAATGTTTAATTTTCATAGTTTTGGGGGACCATTTCGATAAATTATGATAGTCTAAATAATATAATATAATATAATATAATATAATATAATATAATAGTAGTGACCAAAATAAATTTTGAAATTAGCGCTAGCTAAAAGTAAGTAAAGATATTTTACTGATACTTTTCTAAGTTTGATATATTCCAGGTATGTTGTGCCGTTCTCACTACCAGTGAGTCAAATACAGCAGCCTGGTCAGTTGTCCTATGCTTCTGAGTACGACACTGTAGTTACCCCTCTATCCCATTGTACAGTGATTCCCAAAGTGTGGGCAGCAGCAGGCTGTGGCCCCTGGTGGGCTGTGAAGGTAATTCACAATAAATAAATATGGTTTAAAAAACATAAACACACACAATAAAACTAAAATCACAGGATCGTGACAAGAAATTTCATTAACAGTCTGATGATTGCCTTAATAGATGTGTTCAAAATACACAAATCACAATTTCCCTCAAGATAGAGTAGAGCATGGACGTCGGAACTATTTTTTGAGAGGGGGGGCGGGATTTTTGTTGGGAGGGGCGGGGGAAGCACGCACACTTATCAATGATTAAGGATTTGATTTGAAGTTATTTATAATAGCATGCAGTTATAAGAGAACTAGATGGATGAACACGGCTTCTTTATTGTTAAGAAAATGAAACTTTGATAACTAAATCATAAGGTCACTGTGAGCGTTCATAACGGTCAAATGTGTTAGTCTCTCCTGCGTCATGGTGTTGCGCAGCCAGGTTTTCAGCTTGCACAAGGCTGAGAAAGGGCGCTTGGATGCCGCGACAGATATTGGCAGGGCCAGACACAACATCCTGGATGGTGCTAACTTCTTGTCCCCCTAACCCTAACCCATTAACTTGGCCTCCAGCACCACCGTCAGGAATCTGGGAGTTATCTTTGATCAAGATATGTCCTTCAACTCCCACATAAAACAAATTTCAAGGTCTGCATTTTTTCATCTACGTAACATTGCAAAAATCAGGCCCATCCTGTCTCAAAAAGACGCAGAAAAGCTAGTCCATGCATTTGTTACTTCCAGACTGGACTATTGTAATTCTCTATTATCAGGCTGCCCTAACAAGTCTCTAAAGAGTCTCCAGCTGGTCCAGAATGCTGCAGCACGTGTACTGACAGGAACTAAGAAAAGAGATCATATTACTCCTGTACTGGCCTCTCTGCACTGGCTCCCTGTAAAATCAAGAATAGAGTTTAAAATCCTTCTCCTCACTTACAAAGCTGTTAATGGTCAGGCACCATCATATCTCCAGGAGCTCATATTACCCTATCACCCAACTAGAGCATTACGCTCCCAGAACGCAGGATTACTTGTAGTTCCTAAAGTCTCCAAAAGTAGAATGGGAGCCAGAGCCTTCAGTTATCAAGCTCCTCTTCTGTGGAACCATCTTCCTGTTTTGGTCCGTGAGGCGGACACCCTCTCTACCTTTAAGAGTAGACTTAAGACCTTCCTCTTCGATAGAGCTTATAGTTAGGGCTGGTCCAGGACAGGCCCAGGCCTGTCCTGGACGAGCTCTTAGTTATGCTGCTATAGGCCTAGTCCGGGGGACAATGACACACTGAGCTTCTCTCTCCTCCCCTCTCCTCTCCTCTCCATCTGTATACATTATGCCTGTATACATGCCCCATCTCTGCATGTCACTGACTTACTTCTTCCCCGGAGTCCTTGTGCTTTCTAGTCCTACAGGCTCCCTTGGATCCTGGCCGCGCCCGGGTCGTGGATCGTGGATGCGCCCACTGCTATGGCCCTGCCTGATCGTGGATGCGCCCACTGCTATGGCCCTGCCTGATCGTGGATGCACCTACTGCCATGACCCTGCCTGACACCCACCACTACTGTCGCTAATATTAGTCACATCTCTGTTACATACGTTCCACTACTATTATCGTACTGCATTGCTACATACCATCCTTGCCATTGATCACTACTACTGTTATCACTAGTAATCACATTTCCATGTGCATTTCATCATTATTGCTGTAATACATCTTTGTGTACTTTCACTCCTGTCAACCATCGCTTATAATTGAATACATTGTGATCTCGTTGATCTGCTCTGTACATGCGACATCTATTGCACGTCTGTCCGTCCTGGGAGAGGGATCCCTCCTCTGTGGCTCTCCCTGAGGTTTCTTCCGCATTTTTTTTCCCTGTTAAAAGGGCCTTTTTTTTTTGGGGCAAGTTTTTCCTCACTCGAATCGAGGGTCGAAGGACAGAGGGTGTCGTCTCTGTACAGATTGTAAAGCCCTCTGAGGCAAACTGTGATTTGTGAATTTGGGCTATACAAATAAAATTTGATTTGATTTGATTTGATTTGATTTGATTAAATCAGACAAATTGAGTTTAAATTCAGGTTCTTTATTTTTTTAAAGCGTAATGCAGTGTGTAGGGAGGCTGATGGGGTGCGGGGGGGCAGATGGGAGGGGGTGCGGCCACACCCCCCGCACCCCTAGTTCTGACGTCTAGGCAGTAGAGGACACCGTCTGTCCGTAGACCCTCGATTTGGATAAGGAAAAACTCCCAGCTTTGAATTTACAACTGACAACTTAAGAGCTATTTGAGAAGGTGGTTACATGCTAAAGTTGATACACAAACAATTACCTTACCAACATACAGTAGGCTAGCAAGGGATATTGAGCGGTAGGATAGCAGATAGGGATGCTGATTATTAATCACTGTTCGAAACACCGTTAAGAATTTTTTGTTGTATTTAGTTTATTTTTCATGTAACTTGGTGTATACCTTGTCTGTTCCTTTAACTCATAATGTAGCCTTATGTTGGGACCCACAGATGAAGTCATTCATTGTGGATTTCAAAATGGACTCTGAACTGAACTCAGTGTCCCAGAATTCCCCATTCTTCACACCTAGGTGCAATATTTAGCTTTGAGCTACTATTGGTCAGGGTGACAAACCCCCCTCTGATCAGAGAGTCAAAACTCCAGCGCGTTCCTTTGTTCTCTCTCTTCTCCTCAAGCCTCTCCACTCCTTTGACTTCTTATCCTCAAGGGCTCCTCTCCATCTCCCCCCCACCGGGCTGCCTGCCCTCAAGATCTCTTCTTCCGGGATTAACAGCTGCGGAGAGCTGCAAGCTTCATTTGCAGCAGGCCCAAAGAACTTCTCCTCACTGCAGCGGCACGAGGTCCTGCCAGTATTCCTGATCAGTTAGCACCAGCAGCTGCGACACAAAGCTTGCCAGCTAACTTCACAATCTGAGGAACACCAAGCAGGTTAGCACTGAGCTGCTATCCTCGCAAAGGACAGGAGAGAACCGTTTCCTCCTCTGCTGACTTTCATCGGTCCTTGCACAGCAAGAACAGCATTCATTGGAATCCCAACGTTCTCCTGCAACCACCAACACCTTTTCTTTAAAGACTGGTAACGTTGAACTGGGCTTAGATAGCATAGCATAGCACGGCTAAGCACAGGACTTTAAACTCTGGTTGATGTAATGCATGTGTGTTCAATTTATGTGTGTCCACTGTTTGAGTGTTATTGTAATCTCAGGTCAGGTTATTGGTAGTTTGCTTTCCTAGACGGCTAATTCTACATTAGTCGAATGATGCTTCACACAGACTCAGGGTCTTTGCATGCAACTAACCATCTTCTATAACCTGGCATCCCGTCACACACACACACACACACACACATTCCTTGAGCCTGGAGCATATCACACCCACATGTGATATCAGTGACCACCATTGTTTCTTTGTTCTGCCAGACACACACTCACACACACACACACACAAACCTGTATATAGTACATGGAAGTTAGTGTGTTTCATCTTTGTAAATGAAAGACTTTTGAACCCACATGTTGTCTATTTAATATTGTACAAGAGTGATTGTTGCCAACCTCTACTTTGTCAAGAGCTCCAAAATCCGTCAACCATTACTAGCTGTTATGGTAATTGGTTGTAGTTATTAAGTTAATTATTAATCAGAGTTACAAACAGTTTAGTACCTTTTCTGAGACTGATTTGGTGAATTGGCTATATTTTCCCTTCTTCAAGGGTGGTGCCCTGAGGTGATCTAATGTAAATTGGATCTTATTAGTAATCATAATTTATAATTATCCCTGATAATCATTAATTATTATTGATAGCCAAATTTAACCCAAAACTCCCTATTACTGTTGCATGAAGCACTACATTATGGTGCCTCGTGTGTTGTGAGCACAACACTTATGAACATTGTTTTATGGAAAACACTTTAAACATATTTCATATATTATTAATGATTAATTGATAATCAGCAAAGTATCAATTAAAGAAATTGTTTAAAATGTACATCCCTAGTAGCAGATACTACGAGCAGTGTTACTTTTAAAGCCCCACTCCAATATCCAGTGTTACTTCATTATTAACAGTTTTGTTGTAACATTCTTTTCTAACAGACTATGAGCGTTTCTCAGTACCAAGAATGCAAAGAACAGACTTGTGTTCTTGAGGAGAATGTTCTTGCTAGTCGTTCTCCGAAGAATGAACTCCGGAGATCACAAGAATACAGAATGCTCCGTTTTCAGTTTTGAGACGATGAGTTCTTGTGGTGCCAAATGCAGCCTGCACTGATTAAACAGCTGGGCGTTATCATCCAAAACAAGTGCTCTCTCTCTCCTGTGTATGTGACATGTAAATAAATAAATAAATAAATACACACGTACATAAAGCAGCAACAACCTTCATTCGTTGTACATAAGTATGTTATTTATTTATTTATTTTTTTAAGTGCTTCTAAATCTCACGAGCCAACAGCGGGGAAAAAACCCCGCGAAAAGGCTGTTGTTTGTAGATGATCGCCATTGTGGATTTGTGGATTGTTTAGTTAGTAGAGTATTACCGCCGTTAAATATGGACCGGCAAGTGTTGCTAGCTGTCGCGGTCGATATTCTTTACCGGGATGCTGAGGAGGAAGCTGCCGAGCTGAGGGGGCATCTTCAGCGGAGGAGAGCCAGGATGAGGAGGAGGAGTCTGGAGAGACGTCGCGCTATCCTAGCCTTTGCTGGATTTGTAAGTTATCTTTTCTTCGGGAGCACTTGGTTTTCCATTCATATTAAAGTTAACAAAACAAATATGGTACGGTTTAGAAGTATTATTATAAATATTAATGTTTGAAATTAACAGGGTCCGCCCCAAACTGTTTAGTAATAGTAACGCTATAGACCCACCCCTTTCATTCATCAATTTCCTACTACTCATTCCTACAATTTGACATCTGACATTTGATATGTGATACCTAGCACCACCTACTGGTGAAATCATGGGGGGACCCAACAATTACAGGTGAAATAGAGGAGCATATTAAGTTGTATAATTTCTTTATTTCTGATATCTGATACAAGTCTGATAAGTCTTGTGTAATGAATCAAGTGAAGCTCATTTGTATAGAACACAAAACATACATTAAGTTTCGTGAGAGCTGAGAAAAGAACTATAAATACATTTTTACAGCATGTGTTTAAATTCATCAGTCTAGTCAAATATTCATAGTTAATAGTTAAAAGCAAGTAATAAATAAATAAATAAATACTTTCAAATATTATTTCATAAAGTAATAAATAAATTCAAATATTATTTCATAGTTTTACTAACTACAGGATCATTCTCCTCGAATGTATGCACAAGTTAACAACACTGTGCCCATCCTCTGCACCTTCTTCTCTGAGGAGGCTGACCTCAAACCAGCCTTCAGGCTGTCAAGGGAGACCATCAATCTGTTGGTCCAGATGTTGCCCCGGCTAAAGCCACATGGCTGGAGCCACGAAATTGAGGTGGCTGTCTCTCTGTACTGGCTGGCACGTGGCACTTCCTACAGGGTCACGGCAGACATATTTGCCATACCGAGAGCCACAGTTGCCAGGGTCGTCCACACTTCAGTGGAGGCCATGATGGGCATCCTCCACAAGGCTATCCATTTCCCCAAGCCTGAGGAGATGGAGGAGGTGGGAGCAGGTTTTGCTCGGCTAGCTGGGCATGAGGCTTTCCGGCGTGCAGTTGGAGCCGTAGATGGATGCCACATCCGGCTTGTCCCACCTGCGGAGCAGAAGAAGAACTATATAAACCGCAAACTCTTCCCCTCTGTGGTTCTCCAAGGTGTTTGTGATAGCAGAGGTGCATTTTTGGATGTTTACATCGGCAACACGGGGTCAGTCCACGATGCCCTTGTCCTCCGGAGGTCTCCTATGTACAAAGAGTCCCTCTACCCACCAGCTGGCTTCTTCCTCCTGGGAGACGGGGGGTACCCTTGCCTGCAGCATCCGGTGGCCCTCATGACTCCCTACCGTCAACCTGTAGCAGGTAAGAGAATAAATTATTTATTACAGTTGTTACTTTGAATTTGAATTCCTGGATGTATTCTACATTACCTGTATTTTAATCAACAGGCCAAGTTGAGGCCCGTTTCAACAGGCATCACGCCAAGGCCCGCAACATTATTGAGCGCACCTTCGGGTTACTCAAAACCCGCTGGAGAGCCATCTTCCTCCGGGCTTTGGAGATCCGGGCTCTGTTCGCCCCCAAGGTTGTTGGAGCATGCTGCATCCTCCACAACCTTTGCCTGTTAGCTGGTGACATCCAGGAAGAGGAGGAGGCAGAGGAGGATGAATGACTGGGAGGATGAGGAAGCTGGGGGGAATGCTGCCCAAGGTCAGGAGCTGTCGGGAGTCAGAATTGAGAGGCAGAATTGCTGCCGAAGTGTCTGCCCCTCAAGAGCTCCCGGCATTTCTGAGGGAGCATGATTACTAAAGAAAAACCCCAAATTCATAATCAGTTCAATAATTATTTGTAATGTTAATTAATGTTAATTGTAAATATTGTTTTGTTGATTAATTAAACATAATGGTTAATTGTAAATATTGTTTTGTTGATTAATTAAAAATGATTGTATAGTTTATCTCAATTAAAAATGATTATATTATGTGTGGTTAGAAAAAAACACCTGTAAGTAAAGTCAACCTCCCAATCAGATTTCAGTTTCAGAAGCATTCTTTGTTGTGACCACCATTACAAGCCTTGGTGCCTCGATTTGTCTAGGAAGACGTTTTACCTCTCATCCAAGAGGCTTCATCAGTTCATGTTCGCTGACCAGGCTGAGACTGGTCCAAGGTCTGAGGACCAGTCTCAGCCTGGTCAGATGCGAACATGAACTGGCATATAACTGACAAAGAAACCTATAAAGCACAGGAGGTTAGCACCCTGGTATAACTCGGATACCCGCAAATTGAAGCAAACATCACGGAAATTTGAAAGGAAATGGCGTTCCACTAATTTGGAAGAATCCCGCTTAGCCTGGAAAGATAGCCTTAAAATATATAGGAAGGCCCTCCGCAATGCCAGAGCAAGCTATTACTCGTCATTAATAGAGGAAAACAAAAACAACACCAGGTTTCTTTTCAGCACTGTAGCCAGGCTGACAGAAAGTCACAGCTCTACTGAACCATGTATTCTTACAACGCTCAGTAATAATGACTTCATGAGCTTCTTTAATGATAAAATTTTAACTATTGGAGACAAAATCCATCATCGCTTGCCCTCATCTGGCACTATTGTATCTTTAAACACAGGAACCTCAGAAACAGTTGTAAATTCTGACTTATATTTAGACTGCTTCTCTCCCATTGACCTCCACCAACTAACTTCGATGGTTTCTTCATCTAGACCAACAACTTGTCTCCTAGACCCCATCCCAACTAGGTTGCTGAAAGAAACTTTACCTTTAATAAGCTCATCTCTACTAGAAATGATCAACGTGTCTCTATTAACAGGATACGTACCACAGTCCTTTAAACTAGCTGTAATTAGACCGCTCCTTAAAAAGCCTAATCTTGATCCAGAAGCTTTAGCCAACTATAGACCTATATCCAACCTCCCTTTCCTCTCCAAGATCCTTGAGAAAGCAGTCGCCAACCAGCTATGTGACTTTCTTCATAACAATAGTTTATGAGGATTTTCAATCAGGTTTTAGAGCTAATCATAGCACAGAGACGGCACTGGTGAAAGTTACAAATGACCTCCTAATCGCTTCTGACAAAGGACTTGTCTCTGTCCTGGTCTTACTAGATCTTAGTGCTGCATTTGATACCATTGATCATCACATTCTACTACAGAGACTGGAACACTTAATTGGCATTAAAGGACCCGCATTAAACTGGTTTAAGTCCTATTTATCGGATCGATTTCAGTTTGTACATGTTAATGATGAGTCATCCCTGTATACCAAGGTTAGTCATGGTGTTCCTCAAGGCTCCGTGCTCGGACCCATACTATTCACCTTATATATGCTCCCTCTAGGAAATATAATTCGGAAACACTCCATAAACTTTCATTGTTACGCAGATGATACCCAGTTATACCTATCAATAAAGCCAGATGAAACTAATCAGCTTACTAAACTCCATGCATGTCTCAAGGACATTAAGACCTGGATGACCTGCAATTTTCTGCTGTTAAATTCAGATAAAACCGAAGTTATAGTACTTGGTCCTAAACACCTTAGAGATGCATTATCTAATGATATAGCTAGTTTGGATGGCATTAACTTGGCCTCCAGCACCACCGTCAGGAATCTGGGAGTTATCTTTGATCAAGATATGTCCTTCAACTCCCACATAAAACAAATTTCATCTACGTAACATTGCAAAAATCAGGCCCATCCTGTCTCAAAAAGACGCAGAAAAGCTAGTCCATGCATTTGTTACTTCCAGGCTGGACTATTGTAATTCTCTATTATCAGGCTGCCCTAACAAGTCTCTAAAGAGTCTCCAGCTGGTCCAGAATGCTGCAGCACGTGTACTGACAGGAACTAAGAAAAGAGATCATATTACTCCTGTATTGGCCTCTCTGCACTGGCTCCCTGTAAAATCAAGAATAGAGTTTAAAATCCTTCTCCTCACTTACAAAGCTGTTAATGGTCAGGCACCATCATATCTCCAGGAGCTCATACTACCCTATCACCCAACTAGAGCACTACGCTCCCAGAACACAGGATTACTTGTAGTTCCTAAAGTCTCCAAAAGCAGAATGGGAGCCAGAGCCTTCAGTTATCAAGCTCCTCTTCTGTGGAACCATCTTCCTGTTTTGGTCAGACACCCTCTCTACCTTTAAGAGTAGACTTAAGACCTTCCTTTTCGATAGAGCTTATAGTTAGGGCTGGCCCAGGCCTGTCTTGGACCAGCTCTTAGTTATGCTGCTATAGGCCTAGTCTGGGGGACAAATGACACACTGAGCTTCTCTCTCCTCCTCTCCTCTCCATCTGTATACATTATGCCTGTATACATGCCCCATCTCTGCATGTCACTGACTTCACTTCTTCCCCGGAGTCCTTGTGTTTTCTAGTCCTACAGGCTCCCATGGATCCTGGCCGCACCTGGGTCGTGGATCGTGGATGCGCCTACTGCTATGGCCCTGCCTGATCATGGATGCGCCTACTGCCATGACCCTGCCTGACACCCACCACTACTGTTGCTAATATTAGTCATATCTCTGTTACATACGTTCCACTACTATTATTGTAATGCATTACTACATACTATCCTTACCGTTAACCACTACTACTGTTATCACTAGTAATCACATTTCCATGTGCATTTCATTGTTGTTGCTGTGATGCCTCTTTATGTGCTTTCATTCCTGTCAACCATCCATTATAATTGTATACATTGTGATCTCGTTGATCTGCTCTGTACATGCGACATCTATTGCACGTCTGTCCGTCCTGGGAGAGGGATCCCTCCTCTGTGGCTCTTCCTGAGGTTTCTTCCGCATTTTTTTTTTCCCTGTTAAAAGGGCTTTTTTTGGGGGCAAGTTTTTCCTCACTCGAATCGAGGGTCGAAGGACAGAGGGTGTCGTCTCTGTACAGATTGTAAAGCCCTCTGAGGCAAACTGTGATTTGTGAATTTGGGCTATACAAATAAAATTTGATTTGATTTGATTTGACAGATAACCAAGTCCAGTTGCGTTTCGAATTTCTTTGAGACCACTTCATTCACAACTCAATACTCACACTATTTAATTGACAGAATAACAATAAAACAACAACAAAGAACTACATTTAAAAATTACCTACAACTACTACGTATATACACTATTTACATTTTCTCCACAAGCCTCTCAAAGAGAGACAAATACTTGTCAGCTCTCTGACTTGCTGCCCTCTCCCTCTCTTCTTCCCTCGCCTCTGCCCTCTTCTCCCTCTCTTCCTCTTTTTCTGCCTGCTCTCTCAGAAAGTCCATCAGCTGCCCACTGGCCCTGGCCCTCTTGGGACCTGGTGGCTTTTCCCCTTCTCTGGGAGGGGCAGAGGACGGGAGGGTGACAACACCACCTGTAGCGGGGGTCAGATTGGCCACAACTACCAGGGGCGGACTAATGGAGTGCTGCCCCTGGAGTGCGGCATCCATCTGACCATACCATGGCCAGGTGGCAGCTGTCACCCCTCCTGCCTCCACCCCTTTCCCCGTTGGTGGGTCCCTAAGCTCCTAAAAAAATAAAAATTCACTGAATGAATGTTGCCATGTCCAACTTGTTTACTGAAAAGTAGATAGAATGGTGGTACCTTGTACTTTTCTTTCAGGTTATTCCACTTCTTTTGCGCCTGTTTGGGGGTGACAGGCACAGCACTGTCTCTCACAAAGACTCTGGATAAAGCACACACATTCACACAAAAAAGGACAACTTAAATCTATTATTACACATTGAGAACACGTTAACAAAGATATTACAGTGACTAACACACAAGCTGACAGAGACTACTGAATGTGATGTAGTTAGGATGATTGCACTTACATGCATGCAAGGAAGAGAATAGAGAATCACTATTCTCTTCCTTGCATGCATGTTAGTGCAATCATATTATATAGTGAATGTCTGTGTAAATACAAATACTTCATCAATAGTTATATTGATAATATATAGTTAATATTGTTAGTACAAACTAGTATATCACTTAGGTTGATAACTACACCTGTACTATTGCTGTTGCCCTTCACTTGTACTTTGTGGCACTTTAAGTCATTTTTGTTCACCAGGTTACAATTCACACTACTTATTTGATTTGTAGTATTATAAACATTTAGTTTAGCTTTATACTATATTTTTCTTTTATTCATTTAGGTTGCATCAAACTATTTTAAGAGGCTGTGAAGTCTGGCACAAACAAACACACCACCGGACCACTGCTCCTCGTATAAAAACACATAAAAAGCTTACTCACTCCCATCCGGTTTTAGACGAATTCCTCCATCTGGTGAAGAGGGCTTCGTTAGCGGCTCTCCATTTTATGAGAGCCGCGGTTTCGTCAGTTGTCCCTTGATTGAAGTTAAAACAATACAAAAATCAACCAAAATACAGGTCGTTAAACATTTGGCTAGGCTAAGTATAATCTCTTGAACTGACGTTAGTTTACATTATAATTACTCGGATATTAATTTGACGGAATGGCAGCTGTACGAATATGAATTGAAACCGGGGAGAACGGAAGAGCCTGATCCGGGGCCGGGGAGCGACTGAGCAGGAGAGGGAGACCAAAAAAAAGACATAACATACACACACATGCGGGGCCGTAACACCATGTACACTTATTTACGTTTGAAGGCACGGACCACAGCACCAAGCACGCAGCACGAAATACACAGACCACAGTACGAGTGGACAGACCACAGAACGAGAGCACAGTATACAGTACACAGCATACACACACAGACCACAGTGTACCGTGTAGATAGTTAGTTTATTTCGAACATGTAAAAACCAAAATTATCATGTACAAAGTAAACATAAACTGAAAACTATAAATTCTGTTTATATATCCGAAAAGGAATGGGAGGAAGGATAAACTTATTTTATTCCACCCCCTTTTAATAAATAATACCACTGAAATACTTAAAAACAATATACCCCTATTGATTATCAAACACCTGCCTCATTTCTGTACCTTGTAAAAATCATGTCCTTATTTTTTTTAAAAAACTGGTTTATGTTTGGACATTCCCTGAGCGTCCCCTCCAGACTGTTCCATACCGTTCTAGTTTCTTGAATAATATATCATGGTTTATTGTGTCAAAAGCTTTTTTTTTTTAGGTTTATGAATATCTCAACTGTATACTCTTTTTGGTCTATTGAATTTGTTAGTTCCTCAACTGAATCGATTAATGCCAGTGATGTTGCTCTGTTCGATCTAAATCCATATTGACTTTTAGTGAGTAATTTGTGTTATTTATGAAACTGTCCAGTCGGTTATTGAAATGTTTTTCTAGAATTTAAGAGAATCTATAGTAATGACACAGGTCTGTAGTTTGTGAATTGGTGTTTGTTCCCAGTTTTGTACAGAGGTATGATCTTTGCTATTGTCATTTTGTCTGGAAATGTCTGGATCTGGGATTTCAGAATCAGAATCAGAATCAGAATTCCTTTATTTGTCCCGCAAATGGGGACATTTCTTTGTCACAGCAGCCAAAGGACAGTATCACACTTAAACAGTAATAAAAGTAAAAAATAAACAATAAGACATAAGAAATAGAATTTAACTGGTATATACATAATATCTACAATATGAAATTGGTATTTACAATATGACATAGTATTTATTATTTATAATATGGACAGTGTAAGTTTAAACAGTTGGTATTTTTATTTACAAACAATAAATAATAAATATGGATATTAAAAATTGTCCAATTTGTGCAAACCAGAAAGTGTGTGGATATGTGCAGAGTTTTTTATTGTACAGTGCACAGTGAGGTCTACTGGGAGCAGTGCTGGTTGTAGACTCTGACAGCAGCAGGAAGGAAGGACCTGCGATACCTCTCCTTCACACACTTGGGGTGTATCAGCCTGTCACTGAAGGAGCTGACCAGTGCTGTGATAGTGGCCTGTAGGGGGTGGGACTCCTTCACCAGCAGCGATGATAGCTTGGCCATCATCCTGCTGTCTCTCACCACCTGCACTGGGTCAAGATTTGTTCTGCTAGGTCAGGTCCAACACTAACAAAAAATGTATTAAAGCTGTTAACTACTTCATTCATATCGTACTTTTCAGTGTTATTGATAATAAAATACTTAGGATAACTTAATTGTTTAGAGCTATTTTTTATTACAGTCTTCAGTATGTTCCATATACCTTTAATGTTATTCTTATCATCTAATAGTTTGTATACTATTCTTTCCGAGCTATTCTTATAAAAAATATAAAAACAAGTTAACTAATATTATATTTTTTTTCTGCCTCCTTGATTCTCTGTCTCATACTTTCTCTGTACAGTGTATTTCTCTTTTTGCAGGCATTCTGCAAACCCTTTGTGATCCAAGGATGATCAGCATATTTTAGTTTCCTATTAATTTTTATCATAGTGTTTTAAATATTTTTAAGAATTCATCATATGCACTATTTATATTATTGCTATTGTATACAATATCCCAGTTTTGCACCATTAGGTCATTTTTGAATGCTGTTATCGATACTTCTGTTCTCATTCTCCTGTACACAGTTTTATTGTCAAGTCAAGTCACAAGACAAGTCACAATTTATTTATAAAGCACATTTAAAACAACCTCAGTTGACCAAAGTGCTGTACAATTGCAAAAGCACAACAAAGTTAATCACAAACACTACAACAAATAATTAAAACAACACAAGGGATAGTAGTCAATTTAAAACAAATTTAGATTAAAAAGAGAATAAAAAAGGAGTAAAAAAGAGAGAGAGAGGGAAAGAAAAAGAGAGAGCCAAGATTGCTTGCTTAGCTGGGAGTGAACGCCAAGGAGAAAAGATACGTTTTTAGGAGTGTTTTAAAATGTTCAACAGACTGTGCAGCTCTAACATGGAGAGGTAGGCTGTTCCACAGCTTAGGAGCCGCGACTGAGAAGGCTCTGTCTCCACGAGTGGAGAGTCTGGACCTGGGTACTGCCAGGAGCACCTAAGTGCCCTAGCAGTGGTGTGCAACTGTAAAAGCTCAGATAAATAAGGTGGTGCCAGACCATTCATACATTTAAAAGCAATTAATAAAATTTTAAACTGAATCCTAAAATTAATAGGCAGCCAGTGCAAAGATGCAAGGACAGGAGTAATGCGCTCGCGTTTTTTCCTTCCAGTCAGCAGGCGGGCAGCCGCATTTTGAACAACCTGCAAGCGGCGCAGTGCTTTCTGGTCAAGGCCAACAAACAAGGAATTACAATAATCTAAACGTGATGTAATAAAGGTGTGAATTAATCTCTCAAATACATTTTTTGGGAGATAAACATTTGCTTTTGCCAACAGCCTTAGTTGGAAGAAGCTTGTTTTGACTATGGAGGATATCTGCTTGCCTAAAGTCACTCTCTAAAATAACACCAAGGTTCCTTGCAAAAGAATGACAGTAAAACTTAAGGGAGCCAATGGCGCCGTTACATCCATCAAGCAGATTTTGTTGACCAAATAAAATGATTTCAGTTTTGTTTTTGTTTAAAGACAGAAAATTAACTTCCATCCAAGTTTGGATATCTTTAAGGCAGTCTAGTAGAGTCTGAACAGAGGCTCGCCCATTTATCTTTAGGGGTAAATAGATTTGTACATCATTGGCAAAACAATGAAAAGAGATGTTGTAATTTCTAAATATGGATCCCAGAGGCAACATATATATCGAGAAAAGGAGTGGGTCCAAAACAGAACCTTGGGGCACTCCACAACTTAGAGGGGAAGTGGCTGAAAAATGCTGGCCAAGCAGAACAGAGAAGTTCCGGTCTGAGAGGTAGGACTGAAACCACTTAAAAACAGTGCCCCTAATGCCCACACAGGTGTTCAAACGTGACAGAAGAATTTTATGATCCACTGTGTCAAAGGCAGCTGTCAGATCTAAAAGGACCAGGACAGCAGAGTTACCAGTCAGCTGTCAAAAGAAGGTCATTAAACATTTTTAAAAGCGCTGTTTCTGTGCTGTGGCGTGACAAACCCAGACTGGAACTTCTCTGAGATACCATTTTGATCAATAAAAGACTGAAGCTGTTCATATACCACCTTCTCCAAGACCTTAGAAAGAAAAGGAAGCTTGGAGATGGGCCCTAAAGTTTGATAAAACTGTTTGGTCAAGGTTATGCTTTTTGATGAGGGGCTGGACCACAGCATGTTTTAAAGCAGCTGGAACACAGCCGGTCATCAAAGATAAATTCATCAGGTCCATAACACGAGGGCCAATGATATGGAAAACCTCCTTAAAAAGGCGGGGGGGGGGGGGGGTGCTGTCAAGAGGACAATAGGAAGGCCTGAGGTGCTGTACAATATCAGTTAAAGATGGGAGGGAGACTTGCTCAAAATTCTCAAAGACAGCAGGGCATATAGGAGGGACAGCAGGATCTGATGCAGACGGCAAAAGAGAGGACCTAATAACAGAAATTTTATCAATAAAGAAATTCAAGAAATCTTCACACAGTTTGGATGAAGGAATAATAGCACTGTGATCACAGGGGTTCAAAATATTATTCAAAGTACTAAAGAGAAACTGAGGCTTATGGTTGTGTAGGGAAACATGCCTAATGCTCTCATGTGGACCTTTGACCTGCTGAGGCCCTGTTGTTTTTTTCATTATTAACACTTTCCATCTGTGTGAGGACGTTATCAGGATGGAGACGCCGGGATGTCTCCCCGTGTCATCTCTTAGGAGGGAGAACAACACTCTCTCGTCATAAAACCACCAGAGGGAATCAGTTTGAATTAATTTACGATGGTAACCCCCTGTACGAACTATTTTTGACCTAACAAACAGGAACATTCCTTTCACACAGGTCAAACGAAGGAAACATATGAAGTACTTCTCCTTTAAAATCTCAACCAAAGGAACCGGGATTGTTTGTGATAAAATTGTTTGTGATATAATGTCTTTATAATTGTAATTAGGTAACACGTCTGATGGACCGATCGTGCTATCTGTCCCTCAAACGTGTTCTTCTTCTCCCTACTTTCCAATACACACACTAGAGAAAAGGACGGTGGAAAACCCCCCCTTTCTCTACCTCCTCTCTTTGAAGAGATTAACGACACATCTGGTTCAGTGTTATCTGGTACATTCCAAACAAATGGTCAGAGTTTCCTCTAGACTTCAGAAGCATTTCTAATTAACAATTAAATCAGAGTCTCACCTGTTTAATTCTTACAATTTGAAATCCAGTAAAATAAGCTCATCAAACTGAACCAATTCCTAAGTTTCTGGGATGAACATGGACTGAGATCCTGCTTAATGCTCACTGGTGTCTGGTGTTTGGTGGAGTCACAGTGCCATCTAGTGGTAAGTTATGGTTAACTGGATTAGACTGTCGGAGATCTTTTTAGTTTTCTAACGTGTTTATAAACTACAATTTAAAAGTCTGTAAAATGTTTTTCTTCACAAGCCTTAAGCTAACACTAGAAGGAACATGTATAAGCGACCAGTTTCGTCAGTCCTACGTTGTCTTCAAGTGTATTCTTATGTTCTGATCCAGTGTTGATTTCATTTAAGTGTTCAATGATTTTAATCAGATCATAATGTCTTATTGTTTCACAAAAGTCCATCTACTTTTGCCATGGTAAAGTTCTGAGAAAGGCTAAGCGCGATTTCGAAGCGTTAACTTGATAGTTGGAATTAATCAAGTTTAAAGGTGTGGAATTAAAACATTCACACTAGGAGTGTGGTCGGTACGCCCCTTTCGCTCCGCCTGTTGTCGGGACTACTAAAACCAAGAGACAGAGCTCCCTCGTTCTCTTTCTCTTCTTTGCTAAATTTTTCAACACTTTACTTTGCTTCTTTTTGTAACAAGCTCCTAGGTATAAAAATCTCCGTACAATCGACCACGTGCGATAATCTTTAAGAGCTTTTATTTTTGTTAGACGTTAATAGAAGTAAGTTCCGTCCTTATTATTTTTGTTAAGTATCACTATTTTATTCAGTGGAACAGAATTCAGTTTAATTATTCTTGTACTGAGAAACAACTGAGGAAACGCCAGGCCAGCGTCATCCTTTCGTTATCCTCGTCAGGAAAGTTAAATATCAGTTGAATTAGAGTTAAAAGTCACCACTCAGAGTGTGAAGATAAACAACAGTCTTTTTTTTAAGACTAAAACGCCAAGCAAAACGCGCAGTGTCACTGCCTGTTTCAAGGACTTTGTGCCAAGCTGAAGTTACGCTGCCCTCTACGCTCACGAGCGGTACCATCCCGCTGGGCAGCGAACCGGACCATCCTCTGCTGAGCGCTGGACCAGCTGATCTCTCTCCGACACCTGGACGAGAGAGAGTCGCCTGCTGTGAGGTCGAACCGGACCATCCTCTGCTGAGCGCTGGACCAGCTGATCTCTCTCTCCGACACCTGGACGAGAGAGAGTCGCCTGCTGTGAGGTCGAACCGGACCATCCTCTGCTGAGCGCTGGATCAGCTGATCTCTCTCCGACACCTGGACGAGAGAGAGCCGCCTGCTGTGAAGTCGGATCGACCGCATCTTCTCTCTTTCTTCGGGACCCGCAGCTACCGCGAGCCAGCAATCCCTCAGACGAAATCCGGCAGAAAGATCGAAGCGAAAGGCTTCTCCACTCTTCAGACAAAGTAGGCTAAGCATCTTGCACACGTTTCACTAAACGTTCATGAGTTGGTGTTCTTTTAATTCCTAATTCATAATTATCTTTTCACAAGACAAGTCCGGTTAGGGTCTCGTTAGTATCAAAATTACTCTCGTAACATTTGAATGCTGCCCAGACTCACGACTTTACCATCGCTCATCCACCTTAAATAATCCTGTCACTTTAACCATATAGTCTTCACATTTCTGTTTGTTTTATTGTTGTCTGAATCATCGTTTCATTTATTCACCTTGATTTATTTAGTAAATAAACATATTTAACCGTACGTCGTTGTCTGTGCTTACTTGCTTTGATGTGGAGAATCGAGGAAACTGTATAAAGAAGTCACTAATTCAGCTATGAGACTAACTAAATTGATTTAAATTGATACAAGTTAACCTTGTTTAGTCGGATTTGATTAATTACCTCCGGATTATTCAAATAGACAAAACATCGGAGGTGGTGCCCCATTAACGAGTGTTTTATTAATCTTCAGTGATTAATACATTGCCTTTAATACAGTGTATCTCCTACAGTTGTTAGCTGACACAAGATTGGATAGAAACTGACTTTTAGCAAATTGACAGCATTTTGATATTTGATCAGACACTCATTTAAGATTTCTATGGAAACTTGTAGATGATCTTTTTTCCACTTTCTCTCAGCAGGTCTGCATGTGCGTCTTAACGTGCGAGTGGTGTCATTAAGCCAAGGCTCTCCTACTCGCTTAGAGCGTTTGCACCTAAAGGGAGCCACACGGAGCACCGTGGCGCACAATTTAACCGGGGGATGAGGCAGTGTGATATTGAATAAAACAGCAAAGTGGTCAGAGATGTGTGTGTCAACAATCTCAATGACATTTAACTCCAGACCGAATGACAATATGAGGTCCAGTGTGTGTCCCTTTTCATGCGTTGGGTCAGATACAGACTGAGTAATATTAAAAGAGTCAATGAGGTTCAGAAAGTCTTGTACTAAGTTGCTTTACTTCTTTAAACAAATTAACTTTAATCTGTAGATGTTGCTTGCTGCACTATACTACATAGTATACTGTAATACATACAAGCAATGATATATACCTATAAAGTCTCCCTAAATGTCCCACCCACAGCACTCTTTGTATATATAAACTGTATACACACAGTCCACATACACAGTATACGTATACAGTCCACAGGATATGAAAAGAAGGATTGGCTGACTGTGGCTATCCTGAAGAGACTGTTGCCAGTGTGGGGAAACGAACCCACCATAGATGATCCGTCAGATTCATAGTCCAGTATTTCAGTTTCAATTAAATTCTTTATTGATGATTGAGCATGATTGCAAACTTAATTAGGTGTGGTTTTCCTATAAAAGGAAATAAACAACAGAAATAATAGCGAAGGCTTTGACTATCTGGAAGCCCCCGGCAAAGGCACGGACCGCCGGCGGCGAAGGCTCGGACCCTCTGAAGCCGGAGGCGAAGGTGGCTGGAACCCTCTGGAAGCCGGCAGCGAAAGGGGGCTGGAACCCTCTAGAGGTCGGCAGCCAAGGCTCAGACTCTCTGGGAGCCGGCGGTGAAGGCAGCTGGAACCCACTGGAGGCCGACGGCGAAGGCCTGGACCCTCTGGAAGCCGGCGGTGAAGGGGGCTGGAACCCAATGGAAGCTGGCAGCAAGGGCGGCTGGAACCCACTGGAAGCTGGCGGCAAGGGCGGCTAGAACCCTCTGGAAGCCGGCGGCCAATGATCGGACTCTCTGGAACCCAATGGAAGCCGACGGCGAGGGCGGCTAGAAACCTCTGGAAGCCAGCGGCCAAGGCTAGAACTCTCTGGAACCCACTGGAGGCCGGCGGCCAAGACACGGACCCTCTGGAAGCCGGCGACGAAAGTACGACCTGCAGCGTGAAATACACAGACCACAGAACGAGTACCCAGTACAAATGCCGCATACACAGTCCACAGTATGTACACCGAATACACAGAATAGAGTACACAGACCACAGTACATAGTATACAGCATACACACAGACCACAGTAAAAATCCACGGTATACAAAACAGTCCGAAGTGCACATACACGGTATACAAAAAAGTCCACGGTATACATACAGTCCACATAATAGTCCACAGTATGAATACAAAGTATACATAACAGTCCACAGAATGAATACAAGGTATATACATAACAGTCCACATACACGGTATACACAACAGCCCACAGAATACATACAGTCCACATAATAGTCCACAGTATGAATACAAAGTATACATAACAGTCCACGGTATAAATCCACAATATACATAACAGTCCACGGTATACACAAGAGTCCACAGTGCACAGACACGGTACACATAACCGTGCACACAACAGTCCACAGTATGAATACAAGGTATATACATAACAGTCCACAATATGAATCCACAGTACACACAGTCCACATAATAGTCCATAGTATGAATACACGGTATTCATAACAGTCCACAGTATGAATACAAGGTATATACATAACAGTCCACGGTATAAATCCACATACAGGGTATACATAACAGTCCACATACGATATACATAACAGTCCACACAATAGTCCACAGTATGAATACAAAGTATACACAACAGTGCACACAGCAGTCCACATAACAGTCCACGGTATAAATCCACAATACATAACAGTCCACGGTATGAATACAAGGTATATAAATAACAGTCCACAATATGAATCCACGGTACACACAGTCCACATAATAGTCCACAGTATGAATACAAAGTATACACAACAGTCCACGTACATGGCATAACAGTGCACACAACAGTCGACATAATAGTTCACAGTATGAATACAAAGTATACATAACAGTCCACAGTATAACTCCACAATATACATAACAGTCCATGGTATTCATAACAGTCCACAGTATGAATACAAGGTATATACATAACAGTCCACGGTATAAATCCACATTATACATAACAGTCCACACACAGTCCACATAATAGTCCACAGTATGAATACAAAGTATACACAACAGTCCACATACATGGCATACATAACAGTGCACCCAACAGTCTACATAACAGTCCGCGGTATAAATCCACAATATACACAACAGTCCACACACAGTCCACAGTATACACAACAGTCCACATAATAGTCCACACACAGTCTACATAATAGTCCACAGTGCACACACATGGCATACATAACAGTGCACGCAACAGTCCACATAATAGTTCACAGTAGGAATACAAAGTATACACAACAGTCCACATAATAGTTCACAGTATGAATATAAAGTATACACAACAGTGCACACAACAGTCCACATAATAGTTCACAGTATTAATACAAAGTATACACAACAGTGCACATACATGGCATACATAACAGTGCACACAACAGTCCACACACAGTCCACATAATAGTCCACAGTATACACAACAGTCCACATAATAGTCCACAGTATACACAACAGTCCACATAATAGTCCACAGTATACACAACAGTCCACATAATAGTCCACAGTATACACAACAGTCCACATAATAGTTCACAGTATACACAACAGTGCACACAACAGTGCACACAACAGTCCACATAATAGTTCACAGTATTAATACAAGGTATATACATAACAGTCCACGGTATAAATCCACATTATACATAACAGTCCACATAATAGTCCATAGTATGAATACAAAGTATACACAACAGTGCGCATACATAACAGTGCACACAACAGTCCACAGTATGAATACAAAGTATACACAACAGTCCACAGTATGAATACAAAGTATACACAACAGTCCACAGTGCACATGCATGGCATACATAACAGTGCACACAACAGTCCACGGTATAAATCCACATTATACATAACAGTCCACATAATAGTCCACAGTATGAATACAAAGTATACACAACAGTCCACATACATGGCATACATAACAGTGCACACAACAGTCCACACACGGCATACACAACAGTCCACAGTGCACACAACAGTCCACATAATAGTTCACAGTATGAATACAAGGTATACACAACAGTGCACAGTGCACACAACAGTCCACAGTATGAATACAAAGTATACACAACAGTCCACAGTGCACATACATGGCATACATAACAGTATACACAACAGCCCACATAATAGTCCACAGTATAAACAACAGTCCACATAATAGTCCACAGTATACACAACAGTCCACATAATAGTCCACAGTATACACAACAGTCCACATAATAGTCCACAGTGCACACAACAGTCCACAGTATGAATACAAAGTATACACAACAGTCCCGAGTGGACATACATGGCATACATAACAGTCCACGGTATAAATCCACAATATACACAACAGTCCACACAATAGTCCACAGTATACACAACAGTCCACACAATAGTCCACAGTATACACAACAGTCCACACAATAGTCCACAGTATACACAACAGTCCACACAATAGTCCACAGTATAAACAGTCCACATAATAGTCCACAGTATAAACAACAGTCCACATAATAGTCCACAGTATACACAACAGTCCACACACAGTCCACATAATAGTCCACAGTGCACACAACAGTCCACAGTATGAATACAAAGTATACACAACAGTCCACATACATGGCATACATAACAGTGCACACAACAGTCTACATAACAGTCCGCGGTATAAATCCACAATATACACAACAGTCCACACACAGTCCACAGTATACACAACAGTCCACAGTCCACATAATAGTCCACACACAGTCTACATAATAGTCCACAGTGCACACACATGGCATGCATAACAGTGCACGCAACAGTCCACATAATAGTTCACAGTAGGAATACAAAGTATACACAACAGTCCACATAATAGTTCACAGTATGAATATAAAGTATACACAACAGTGCACACAACAGTCCACAGTGCACACAACAGTCCACAGTATGAATACAAAGTATACACAACAGTCCACAGTGCACATACATGGCATACATAACAGTATACACAACAGCCCACATAATAGTCCACAGTATAAACAACAGTCCACATAATAGTCCACAGTATACACAACAGTCCACATAATAGTCCACAGTGCACACAACAGTCCACAGTATGAATACAAAGTATACACAACAGTCCCGAGTGGACATACATGGCATACATAACAGTCCACGGTATAAATCCACAATATACACAACAGTCCACACAATAGTCCACAGTATACACAACAGTCCACACAATAGTCCACAGTATACACAACAGTCCACACAATAGTCCACAGTATACACAACAGTCCACACAATAGTCCACAGTATAAACAGTCCACATAATAGTCCACAGTATAAACAACAGTCCACATAATAGTCCACAGTATACACAACAGTCCACACACAGTCCACATAATAGTCCACAGTGCACACAACAGTCCACAGTATGAATACAAAGTATACACAACAGTCCACATACATGGCATACATAACAGTGCACACAACAGTCTACATAACAGTCCGCGGTATAAATCCACAATATACACAACAGTCCACACACAGTCCACAGTCCACATAATAGTCCACACACAGTCTACATAATAGTCCACAGTGCACACACATGGCATGCATAACAGTGCACGCAACAGTCCACATAATAGTTCACAGTAGGAATACAAAGTATACACAACAGTCCACATAATAGTTCACAGTATGAATATAAAGTATACACAACAGTGCACACAACAGTCCACATAATAGTTCACAGTATTAATACAAAGTATACACAACAGTGCACATACATGGCATACATAACAGTGCACACAACAGTCCACACACAGTCCACATAATAGTCCACAGTATACACAACAGTCCGCATAATAGTCCACAGTATACACAACAGTGCACATAATAGTCCACAGTATACACAACAGTGCACACAACAGTCCACATAATAGTTCACAGTATACACAACAGTGCACACAACAGTCCACATAATAGTTCACAGTATTAATACAAGGTATATACACATAACAGTTTACGGTATAAATCCACATTATACATAACAGTCCACATAATAGTCCATAGTATGAATACAAAGTATACACAACAGTCCACAGTGCACATACATGGCATACATAACAGTGCACACAACAGTCCACGGTATAAAAACACATTATACATAACAGTCCACATAATAGTCCACAGTATGAATACAAAGTATACACAACAGTACACAGTGCACATACATGGCATACATAACAGTGCACACAACAGTCCACACACGGCATACACAACAGTCCACACACGGCATACATAACAGTCCACACACGGCATACATAACAGTCCACAGTGCACACAACAGTCCACAGTATGAATACAAGGTATACACAACAGTGCACATAATAGTCCACAGTGCACACAACAGTCCACAGTATGAATACAAAGTATACACAACAGTCCACAGTGCACATACATAACAGTATACACAACAGCCCACATAATAGTCCACAGTATACACAACAGTCCACACACAGTCCACAGTGCACACAACAGTCCACAGTATGAATACAAAGTATACACAACAGTCCCGAGTGGACATACATGGCATACATAACAGTCCACGGTATAAATCCACAATATACACAACAGTCCACAGTATACACAACAGTCCACACAATAGTCCACAGTATACACAACAGTCCACACAATAGTCCACAGTATACACAACAGTCCACACAATAGTCCACAGTATACACAACAGTCCACACAATAGTCCACAGTATACACACATGGCATACATAACAGTCCACAGTGCACACAACAGTCCACATAATAGTTCACAGTATGAATACAAAGTATACACAACAGTGCACTCAACAGTCCACAGTATGAATACAAAGTATACACAACAGTCCACGGTATGAATACAAGGTATATACATAACAGTCCACGGTATGAATCCACGGTACACATAACAGTCCACAGTGTAAACAGAGTCCACAGTATTAATACAAAGTATACACAACAGTCCGCATACATAACCGTGCACACAACAGTCTACATAATAGTTCACAGTATGAATACAAAGTATACATAACAGTCCACGGTATAAATCCACAATATACACAACAGTCCACACACAGTCCACATAATAGTCCACAGTGCACACAACAGTCCACAGTATGAATACAAAGTATACACAACAGTCCACAGTGCACATACATGGCATACACAACAGTCCACGGTGTAAATCCACAATATACACAACAGTCCACGGTGTAAATCCACAATATACACAACAGTCCACAGTATACACAACAGTCCACACAATAGTCCACAGTATACACAACAGTCCACACAATAGTCCACAGTATACACAGTATACACAACAGTCCACACAATAGTCCACAGTATACACAGTATACACAACAGTCCACACAACAGTCCACACAATAGTCCACAGTATACACACATGGCATACATAACAGTGCACACAACAGTCCACACACATGGCATACATAACAGTCCACAGTGCACACAACAGTCCACATAATAGTTCACAGTATGAATACAAAGTATACACAACAGTCCACGGTATAAATCCACATTATACATAACAGTCCACAGTATGAATACAAAGTATACACAACAGTGCACTCAACAGTCCACAGTATGAATACAAAGTATACACAACAGTCCACGGTATGAATACAAGGTATATAAATAACAGTCCACGGTATGAATCCACGGTACACATAACAGTCCACAGTGTAAACAGAGTCCACAGTATTAATACAAAGTATACACAACAGTCCGCATACATAACCGTGCACACAACAGTCTACATAATAGTTCACAGTATGAATACAAAGTATACATAACAGTCCACGGTATAAATCCACAATATACATAACAGTCCACACACAGTCCACATAATAGTCCACAGTGCACACACGGCATACATAACAGTCCACACAACAGTCCACAGTGCACACAACAGTCCACATAATAGTTCACAGTAGGAATACAAAGTATACATAACAGTCCACAGTATACATATAGTCTACATAAATTGTATACAGAACAGTCCAGTCCACATACAGTCTACAGACCACAATAGACATAGCACAGTCTACAGACCACAATAGACATAGCACAGTCTACAGACCACAATAGACATAGCACAGTCTACATACCACCGACCATAGTATACATACCACAGTACGAGGATCTTCTGGAAGCCTGCGGTGAAGGCGGCTGGAACCCCTCTGGAAGCCAGCGGCAAAGCCAGCAGGAACCCTCTGGAAGCCGGCGGCAAAGGCACGGACCATCCTGAAGCCGGCGGCGAAGTCACAGACCCTCTGGAAGCCGGTGGCGAAGCCGGGAGGAACCCACTGGAGGCCAGCGGCGAAGGCTAGGACCCTCTGGAAGCCGGCAGCAAAGCTGGCTGGAACCCATTGGAGGCCAGCAGCGAAGGCTTGGACCCTCTGGAACCCGGCTGGAACCCACTGGGGGCCGACGGTGAGGGCTTGGACCATCCGGAAGCCAGCGGTGAAAGCAGGGACCATCTGGAAGCTGGCAGTGGAGGCTCGGACACTTTGGAAGCCGGTAGGAACTCACTGGAGGCCAGTGGCGAAGGCTCGAAACCTCTGGAATACACAGACCAAAGTATGAGTACACAGCATGCAGACCACAGCAGGAAATACATAGAACGAATGCTGAGTACACAGTGCAAATACACAGTACCAAGTACACAGACCCTCTGGAGGCCAGCGGCGAAACTGGCAGGAACCCACTGGAGGCCAGCGGCGAAAGCTTGGAACCTCTGGAAAACACAGTACGAGTACACAGCATACACACAGACTACAGTACAAGTACACAGACCACAAAACTAGTACACAGATCACAGAAAAACTACACAGTACGAATACAGAGTAGACAGGCAGACCCCAGTACCAACAAAGAATACACAGTACGAGTACATAGACCACAGTACATGCAGTCCACAGACCACAGACCATAGTATACATACCACATAAAAAGGATTGAATACTTTGGAAGCCGGCAGCAAAGGCGTGGACCCTCTGGAAACCGGCAGGAACCCACTGGAGGCCAGCTGGGAAGGCTCGGAACCTCTGGAATACACAGTATGAGTACACAGCATAAATACAGACCACAGTACGAATACACAGCACGAGTACACATCATACATACAGACCACAGTACAAGTACACAGCATACACACAGACCACAGAACAAGTACACAGCACAAAAAACAAATTATTATTACATAAGTTTATGATGAAACCTAAATGCAGTTTAATTCATGGTTCTGCCATCAGACTTTATTGAAATGTTTAAGTTAAAATAGTGGTGAGAGATTACTTCCTGTCGGACTAATGTAAGACGTGAGCCGGAAGTTGTGAGTGAGAATTGAGGAAGAGAAAAAGAGACGAGAGAAACTACTGGCTAATCAGGCACACACGTTAATTATTCTGTATATTTGTGTACGTTTTGTATGGTAAATAATTTTTGAGAGTGATGTATGTGAATTGTGTTTGTTGCAGTTTTCACAGTGCTCCGTAACTTTCAAAGAGAGAAAATAAATTGATTGTGGACATCAGTAAGAGGCGTGATTCCTTTAACCAGAGTAGATACAGTGAAAATGTGTCCTAATCCATCACAAGGCTTCAGAGTTTCTCATCCGACTACGACGAGTGGCAGTGCTTACATCCTGCAGCAAGCTACAGGCTGCAGCAAGCTACAGGCTGCAGCAAGCTACAGGCTGCAGCAAGCTACAGGCTGCAGCAAGCTACAGGCTGCAGCAAGCTACAGGCTGCAGCAAGCTACAGGCTGCAGCAAGCTACAGGCTGCAGCAAGCTACAGGTTTCGGTGGGCAGCAGTGCTTCTCATCCTGCAGCAAGCTACAGGTTTTGGCGGGCGGCAGTGTTTCTCATCCTGCAGCGAGCTACAGGCATTGTTGCTACACATCCAGCAGCAGCTGCAGGTTTCAGCGGACACTCCGTGGAGCAGTTTCGGGCTACAACGTGAGTCCTCAGGTCAGACTGCAATTATTATGCCTCAGGAAATCGATGGATAGAACATAAACTACCGTTTAATCTCGACAAACAGGAATAAAGGGATCCTGAAAATCAAGAAAAAAAAAAGGGGTCTATTGAATGCTTTAAAAATAACTGCTATTGTTTTGCCGAAAAGACTGCTCAATATTACTTGATTTCATCAAGTTGGGAAAGTTAATTTCAGGTACTAACTAAATATTAAGGTGTCACTTTTGAGTGAAAGTTCAAAATGTCTCAAAATGGTGATAGTCTAATGTCATGTCACAAGGGCAAGATGCAGGAGAGTTAGATGAGGAAAAAATGAAAATCCTCTCGTGAAAGACGATTAACACCTAAAATGCAAGAACTGAAAGAGTAACAGTTAATTCAAAATAAGAAATTTAAAGTAACATGAGAAATGGAAAAATATAAAGGAGGTATTAAGCTGGTTTAGATCCTACCTATCTAACAGAACTCAGTTTGTACATGTTAACGATGAATCCTCTTTGTACACCAAAGTGAGCTATTGCGTTCCACAAAGATCAGTACTTGGTCCAATTCTATTCATTTTATATCTGCTTCCTCTTGGTAGCGTTATTAAAAAATATGACATTAATTTTCATTGTTATGCGGACGATGTTCAGTTATACTTTAAACCTAACGAAACCAACAAAATTTCTAAACTTCAAGCTTGTCCGCAGGATATTAAAATATGGATGACTCGTAACTTTCTGCTGCTCAACTCAGATAAGACTGAAGTTATTGCACTGGGTCCTAAACATCTTAGAAAACATCTAGTCAATGATATTGTTATTTTAAATGACATCTCTTTAACTTCAGCCCTCACGGTCAGAAATCTTGGTGTTACTTTTGATCAGAATTTATCATTTGACTCTCACATTAAAGAAATCTCAAGAACTGCCTTTTTTCATCTGCGTAACATTTCCAAAATCAGATCCCTTCCATCTCTAAAGGATGCTGAAAAATTAATTCATGCATTTGTGACTTCACGACTTGACTACTGTAACTCTTTATTGTCGGGTTGGCCGAGTAAGTCACTAAGGACACTCCAATTAGTTCAAAAACACTGCTGCCCGTGTCCTGACTGGGACGAGAAAAAGAGACCATATCTCTCCTGTCTTGGCTTCTCTACACTGGCTCCCAGTAACTGCTAGAATAGATTTTAAAGTTCTCCTCCTAACATATAAAGCACTACATGGTCAGGCACCCTCATATCTTTAGGACCTTATAGTTCCCTACCACCCAAATAAGACTCTGCGATCCCAAAAAGCAGGCTTGCTGGCTGTGCCTAGAGTATTAAAAAGTAGTATGGGAGGCAGGGCTTTTTGCTATCGGGCCCCACTTCTCTGGAATCAACTCCCAATTCAAATTCGTGGGGCAGATACTCTCTATTTTCAAAAATCGACTTAAAACATTCCTTTTTAATAGAGCATATAATTAGGGATCTGAGTATGGTATCTTTTATCTTTTTATTTTTTCCTTAACTTGATTTGTTTTTAACTTGGCCTAATTTTATTTGTATGATTGTTTTTTTGTTTTATCACTGCTATTGTTTTGTTGTCACTGTGTATTTTTACTGCCTGACTGTTGATTAATACTGTTTTTAATTGTTTGATGATTTGTTTAAAGCACCTTGAGATGCATTTCATGTATGAAAGGCGGTATATAAATAAAATTATTATTACTCGTACAAGGTTGAAGCAAGAGTGCTCTGAGGGCGCCATGTGTGATATGTTGGATAGAGCTGAGAAGCTTGGTTCCCAATTAAAGGAGCTGTACGATGCCATCCGACTCCAAACTACACCAAGTCAAGAAATTTGGAGGAAAGTTGATGCATGCTCAGCTGTGACAGCAGACTTACCGCAATTAATGAGTACGCCTCACTGGAGGAGGAGATGAGTTTGATGCTCAGGCAGAAAGATCAAGGTTACGCATGCTACTTGATAACGACTATGCTAGGTCCATATATGGATCCGCAGCCTCCAGAGTTACTGCACGCAGCTGCCACCATTCTGACCATCTCTCAGAGTCACCTAGCATTTCGGCTAAGAGGGCAGAAACAGCTGCTCAGTTGGCTGCAAAGAGCTGAAATTGATATGGAAGCTGCCATTGAAGCAGTTGAAAAAAAGTGAAAATCAGAGAGACATTGATGTTATTCAAGCAAAACTAAATGTTTACACTGAAGAAGAGACAAAAGGAAAGGATGGATAATGCAGTCCTGTATGCAGCAAAGTTAATGATACGAACCCACTCACTCACTCCATCCCAGGCCAAGAACAGCAAGCTGTAAAAAAATGAGACATCCCTAGTCCAGGCATTACAAGAGTCATTAGCTCTCACTCGCCTTCCAACCCCAGAACCTACCGTATTCTCAGGTGATCCTTTGAAGTTCACAGAATGGAGTACAAGCTTTAAAGCTCTTATAGAAAGACGATGCTCTAATCCTGCAGATAGGCTGTTCTACCTGCAAAAGTACATAGCAGGGGAAGCTAAATCTTTTCTTGAGGGCAGCTTCTACAGAAAAGACAAAGAAGCCTATCAACAAGCATGGAATAGGTCGAACGCCAGATATGGCCATTCCTTTGCAGTGCAACGGGCTTTCAGAGAGAAGCCAAGGATCGGTGGAAAAAGAGTGTCAAGCTGAGAGAATTCTGTGATTTTCTCCAAACATGTAGTAATGCCATGTCCCATGTAGAGTTTACAGGTTCTGAACGACTGCGAGGAGAACCAGAAAATGCTGGTCAAGCTTCCTGAATGGGTGACATCCAGGTGGAATCGCGTCACAGAGCAGCTGGATCAAGGCCGTGACTATCCAAGCCACATATTGCATGTAATCCAGTGTCATCCTTACATGCTTAAAGGCACTCTGCAGAGACACCAGCAAGAGAGATGAAGCGCTCAAAAGCGAATAAGTTTGCAACAAATGTGAAGGCCCCAGTTTCATCCAGCTCCACATCCAAACCAGACCTCAATGAAATCCGCTTGAAAGATGCTGGAAAATCAAAGAAATGGAGCACCCCACTACAAAACTCAAAGATAAGCAAGTGTATTTGCTGTGGAGAAAACCACTCCATACATAGATGCAAAAAGCTAACAAATGTCTGCAGGAAAAGAAAAAAATTATACATGAAAATAAGCTGTGATTTGCGTGTCTGAGAAAAGGTCACAATTCTAAAGACTGTAGAAACAGAGCCATGTGTGGAAAATGCGGAAAGGGCCACCCAACTCCATTGCATGAAGATCGTTTCACAGCAGAATCAAAGCAAAGTGCAGTTAAAGAAAGTACATCCTCATTATCATGCTGTGTGAATGGATGAGAAGGTGGGAGCACATCTATGATTGTGCCAGTGTGGATTTCAGCACCTAACACTCCCGATAATGAAACCCTTTTATACGCCCTACTGGACACACAAAGCAGTCACACATTTGTTGATCAAGAGGTGTGTTAAAAAGCTAAAGGCAGCAATGGAACCAGTAAAGCTAAAGCTCTTCACCATGATGGGGAAAGATTCAATTGTGCAGAGTCAAAGAGTATGTGATCTCAAAGTCAGAGGTCTCTCCTCAAACATTTCCATCAACTTACCTCCAGCCTACACGAGAGACTTCATTCCTCTTGACCGCGCACATATCCCCACTTGTCAAACAGCCAACAAATGGAAACACCTGGTCAACATAGCCCAAGAGATACCCCCATTAAAGGACTGTGGTGTCAGATTATTGATTGGCTGTGACTGCTCCAGAGCGCTAATTCCAAGGAAGGTCATCACTGGGGGTGACTATGAGCCCTACGCTATTAAAACTGACCTTGGTTGGAACATTGTGGGACGCGCACCACAGCGTGCGACTGCTAAAGAGGTGACTGGTCTTTGTCATCGAGTATCTGTCAGAGAGCTACCACCTATAACACCATCTTCTGAATATTTGCTTCCTGCAGATTTTAAAAGGGAAGAATCAAGCAAAACAAGCATGGTCACCTTGAGATGCCTCTTACCTTTAAAGGTACGTCCTCACCGCCCAGACAATAAGAAGCTGGCTTTGGCTCGGCTGAAGCACCTCAAAAGGAAGCTGGACAGGGATCCCAAGTTCAAAAACTACTATGTGAGGTTTATGGAAGGCGTTTAAGGATGAGGATGCAGAGAAAGTAGACACCCAACCAGAGCCTGGGAAAATCTGGTATATCCCACATCAAGGGGTTTACCACCCCAGGAAACCAGACAAGATTCGGGTGGTTTTCGACTGCTCTGCAAAGTACAAAAGGCACCTCATTAAATGATCATCTGCTAACAGGACCCGATCTTACAAACGGTCTCACAGCTGTACTGTGCCGTTTCCGTAAACATCCCATTGCAGTCATGTGCGATGTGGAAAAAATGTTCCACAGGTTTCATGTCAGCAAAGAAGATAGAGACTATTTGCGGTTTCTCTGGTGGGAAAACGGGGATACAAACTCAGAACCCACAGAATACCGTATGAAGGTGCACCTATTTGGAGCATCATCTTCCCCTGGCTGCGCCAATTATGGCATGAAACACCTCACTAGTCAAAATGAGAGAGTACCCCTCTGCAGCTAGCTTCATCAGGAAGCATTTCTACGTCGATGATGGCCTCATAAGCGTGAAATCGGTTGGTGAGGCAATTGAGTTAGTGAAGGAAGCCCAAGTTGTGTGTGCTAAAGGACAGTTGCACCTTCACAATTCCTTTCAAATAGCCGAGAGGTACTAGATTCCATTGACATTGCAGAACGCGCTGTGGAGATAAAAAATGTTGATCTCAACCATGATGACTTACCAGTGCAAAGAGTGCTAGGTGTAAGATGGAACATTGAAAGCGACAGCTTCTCCTTTAAGGTGATACTTGATGAGAAATCAGCGACATGATGAGGGATTCTCTCAATCGTGGCCTCTTTATACAACCCTTTGGGGTTTCTAGCTCCATTTATCCTTGAAGGAAAAAAAGAGTGCTGCAGGAGATGTGTCGGAGAGGTATGGGGTGGGACGATTCACTACTGGATGAAGGATTTGGACAACCTTGAGAAGATCAAGATTCCAAGATGCTTCATACCGGATAGCTTTGGTGAGGTCCAGAGAGAACTGCATCATTTTTCTGATGCGAGCAGTCAAGGATATAGCCAGTGCTCTTACATCAGGTTGTTGAGCAAAGAGAAAGTGCACTGCTCCTTGGTCATGGGCAAAGCGAGTCGCGCCAACCAAAATAGTCACAATACCAAGGTTGGAGCTAACTGCCGCAGTAACCTCAGCAGCCGTAAGCAACATGTTAAGGGAGGAGCTGGAGCTCACAATCGATGAGGAATATTATTGGACAGATTCTCAAGTGGTTCTTGGCTACATCAATGAAGCACAAAGGTTTCATGCTTTTGTTGCGAACCGTGTCCAGAGAATTCGAGAAACCACTAACAAGACAGTGGCACTACGTCGACACAGGAGAGAATCCGGCTGACGACCCCTCCAGAGGCCTCAAGGTGGCCGACCTCATCAACTCAAATTGGCTCTCTGGTCCTAAGATTTTATGGGAGAGAGATAACCACAAACCAGGTCACATCAGAGCTGTTGGTGGGAGATCCGGAGGTGAGGATTACACAGGTGCTGAAAACTGAGGCTATAAGGCAGTTTGACATCCAAGGACACCTGTCAAGGTTCTCAAGATGGACCACAGCGCTCAATGTCATTGCTTGTATCTAGCGGTTGGCTAAGAGAATCAAGACCACGGAACCTTCAAAAAGGTGGAAGAGAGAAGGCAAGCCGCACTGACTCATTAAGCTTGCGCAACAAGATGCCTTCCAGGAGGAGTTGGACATGCTCAGTGAGAAATCAGGAAAGCTGCCTTGCAACCACCAACTCAGCTTGACCCGTTTCTCCAAGATAGTATAATGAGTGGGAGGAAGACTGAGAAAGGCATCTGCGCCTTTTGAGTTGAGACACCCAGTAATCCTTCCTAAAGATGGCGCTGTCACAAACCTCATCATTGCACATCATCATGATAAAATACAACACCAAGGCAGAGGACAAACTCTCAATGGACTAAGAGCCAACGGTTACTGGATAGTGCGTGGAAGTAAAGCTGTAGCCTAATACATCAGGCAGTGTGTATGGTGCAGGAGGGTGCTTGCACCGCCAGAGGAACAACGGATGGTGGACTTACCGAGTGACCGTGTTGATCCTACACCACCGTTCACTTACTGTGGCATGGACTGCTTCGGTCCCTTCCATACCAAGCAAGGTCGTAAGGAACAAAAATGGTACGGCCTCCTCTTCACATGTCTTTGTTCCAGAGCAGTGCATATAGAAATGTTGGAGGATATGACGACCGATGCGTTCATCAATGCCTTCCGATGCTTTGTCGCTATCCGTGGAACTGTTAGACACATTAGATCGGACCAGGGCACTAATTTCGTGGGAGCAAGAAAGGAAATGGCAAAGGCTCTGAAAGAACGCAATAAGGAAAGAGTGGCTGCATACCTGGCAGACAATCAGTGTGACTTCCAGATGAATACGCCGCACTCAAGTCATGCTGGAGGCGCCTGGGAGCGCCAAATCAGGACAGCGAGAAGTGTACTGAGCACAGTCCTTGCCAGCAGTGCTGGAAGGGTGGACGATACATCCTTAAGGACATTCCTTTATGAAGCTATGTCCATTGTAAACAACCGCCCACTCACTGTCGACAACATCAGTGATCCCACAAGTTTGGAGGCACTCACGCCAAATCGCTTGATCACAATGAAATCTTCTGTTCCACTCCCTCCATCGGGAAAGTTCATCAAGGAAGACCTGTACACTAAAAAACGGTGGAGAAGGGTTCGATACCTGTCAGAGCAATTTTGGCACGGATGGAGGAAGGAATACCTATCAAACATTGCTCTATGACAGCGATGGCATGCGCCAAGCCGTAACATGGATGTGGGTGATATTGTAATCATCAAAGAAGAGGACGTCCCTCGCAATGAATCGAAAATTGCTAAGGTTGTTGAAGCACGTGAAGATGATGGTGGACTGGTACAAAAAGTGACAGTGCAAGTTGGAGAACGAAAGTTAGGAAAAGGGGGTGAATGCCTCAACCAGCCATCCATCGTTCAAAGACCCATTCAGAAGCTAAAAGGGGGAAAGATTAGTCATTGATTAAATGTCTCCTTTAAGCTAAAAGTGGTCATTAGCCGCTTCAAGGGACGTCCCCTTGAAGCGGCTGAGCTGCAAGCAGCAACAGAGCGCAGCAGAGCCAAGTTTGAGATAACTTGCACTACAAGGAAAGTGAAAAAAGGAGAAAAAGACAAGTGAGAGGAAATGGGGAAACCTAGAACAAACACCAGGTCGGAGAATAGCGCCGAAGCTGAGTCAATGTTGGACGCTATGAATGAAAGCCTGGCGGCGATGAGAGAGGAGCTTAAGGAAAGCATGACCGAAATCATGAAGAAGATGGAACCTCTCCAAAAGGTGATAGCTGAAATCAAACAGCTCCAGGAAGAGAATGCAAAAAAAGAAGACCAGCTGCTAAAGGAGCTGGGGAACAGAGTGGAGGAGCTGGAACAGCAGGGAAGACTCAATGAGGTGATTGTGACTGGCACCAAAATTAAGCATCAGACATACGCAAGGGCGGCTGCGACTGCGGCCAACCGGTCGTCGGAGCCTGATGAATCGGATACCAAATCTGTGGAGAAGCAGGTGTCTGAGTTCCTGGCTGACAAAGACATCGATGTGGATTTCAACAATGTGGAAGTATGTCACCTCTTACCCCGGAGGAAAGAGTCTGGAACGCGAGCTGTCGTGCTGAGATTCACCAATAGAAAATACAAGACAGCACTGCTGAAGCAGGGCAGGAAGCTCAAAGGCTCGGATGTCTACATCAACGAGAATCTCATCAAAAAGAATGCCGACATCGCCAGAAAAGCTCGCCAACTGAAGAAAGGGGGCAAGATTCACCACACCTGGACGGCAAACTGCAGAATCCACATCAAAACAAATGGATCTTCAGCAGAAGAAGTCATAATACAAATCAGGAGTGAGGACGAACTGGAGAAATTCAACAATTAAGGTATGGCTCACGAACACTCCATAACTACAGCACAGCAAAGGTCAAGGGTTTTTACACAGACTAAAAAGATGATGGAAATATCAGAGAGGATTGCTGAGCATGAAAGTGAGGAGCCGATTACAAATCAACATGTGAACCACACCTTAACAGACCCGAATGAAGGAATTGACCCAGATAATCACTTCTACTTTAACATGACTGAGAAATGCCAGTGCTACACTGAAGATCAATACAACGAGAGCATTGAGATGGATGGGAAACTGTCTAATTCACTTTAATAGCAGGAGTCTATAGACCAACTTCAACCACATCAAGGAATACCTAACATCACTTCAAAAATCCTTTCATCATTGCGGTGTCGGAAACATGGATTAATGAAGACGAAGGCACAGATTTTTGCCTGGATGGATATAAACTTGTTTGTGTTAACAGAAGAAACAAAGGTGGAGGAGGAGTGGCCCTGTTCATTGACAATAACATCAAGTATGAGACTGTACAAAATATGTCTAAAGCTGTTGAGCACTTAATGGAATGTGTGACAATTGAAATCTGTGACAAAAGGTAGAAATATAGTGGTAAGCAGATTCAAAAATAGAAGATATCAATGAATGTGTGGGAGGAATAATCTCAGAAACTAGCCAAAAGAGGGTTTTTATCTGTGGTGATGTAAATATTTACTTACTCAACCCAAAACAAAATACAGTGATTGATGAGTTCACTAATATGATGTATACGATGGGCTTACAACCTCTCATTACACGACCAAGCAGGATCACAACACACAGTGCTACTCTAATCGATAATATTTTCACTAATATTATATTATATTATATTATATTATATTATATTATAGGGAATGACATAATAAGAGGACTACTGATAAATGATACAAGTGACCACCTACCAATCTTTGCCATCTATGACTGGAAACACACTGTGAGACAGACACTGAACAAAAACACATATAGAAGGGTCAGGACTGAAGAAGGAATGAATACACTGAAAAATGAACTACTGAGGCAAAACTGGAACAATGTTTACAATGAAACAGATGTGAATGGTGCATATGATTCCTTTTTGCAAGTATTTAAAACGCTGTATAACAGACACTGTCCTGTGAAAAAAAGACAAATCAAAATAAGGAGGGGAAACCATGGCTAACAAACATTGCTAAATGCCTGCAGGAAGAAAAACACCCTGTACGGACAGTACATAAAATTAAGGACGGACCAGTCAGAAACGAGATACAAACGATATAGAAACAAACTAAATAGCATCCTAAATGATCACAAGAAAGAATACTACAGTAATCTACTAGCAGAAAACAGGAACTATACCAAAAAACTATGGGATACTCTAAACGATGTGATCAAGAATAAAAATACAAAACCTAGCTACCCTCCCTACTTCAAGGATAATACCATGAAGGAAGATAACATGAGAATCATAGCAGAAAGATTCAACAACTTCTTTGTTAATGTGGGGCCAGATCTAGCCAAGGACATTCCTGACTCATCCCTACACTGGGACCACTTTGATAAGGACAGAGGCAGAAATCCCAGCACAATGTTTCTCATACCAGTGAAGGACATAGAGATTAGACACCTGGTCAACAAATGCGTAGCAAAAACATCCACTGATGTCAATGACCTCGACATGAAGCTAATTAAGAAAGTATTAGATGGAATCATTTCACCTCTAACACATCTGCAACCTGTCATTTCAAACTGGGACATTTCCCACCAAAATGAAGTTGCAAAAGTTGTGCCACTGTTCAAGAAAGGTGACATACACGAAATTACTAATTACAGACCAGTCTCAATACTGCCACAACTGTCAAAAACTCTAGAGAAACTATTTAACAATAGGCTAGACAACTACATCAACAAACACAATCTGCTATACGATAGCCAATATGGATTCAGAAGAAACCACTCGACTGCTCTAGCTTTAACTGAGTCTGTGGAAATCATTACTGATGCTGCTGACCAAAAACTACATTCAATAGGAATTTTCATAGATCTGAAAAAAGCATTTGACAACATTAACCACGATATTTTGATAGCTAAACTGGAGAGATATGGTATTAGAGGTATAGTACTGGAATGGGTCAAGAGCTACCTACACAAGAGATCCCAATATGTTAAAATGGGTGATAACACAATAACTTGCTTGGACATAGTTTATGGGGTCCCACAGGGGTCAGTTATGGGTCCAAAGCTGTTTATACTATATATAAATGACATATGCAAAGTATCCAATATTCTGAAATTAATATTATTCGTAGATGATACTAATATTTTCTGTTCTGGGGATGACTTGAACCAATTAGTGGAAACAGTCAATAATGAAATGGCCAAGCTTCATATGTGGTTTAATATAAATAAACTATCACTAAATCTAGAGAAAACTAAATACATGCTGTATGGGAAAAAAGGCTACAAGAAGAGTATTAACATTCAAGTTAATGGAGTGAATATTGAAAGGGTTAGTGAGAACAAAGTGCTGGGAGTGATTATCGATGACATGTTAAGTTGGAAGCCATACATAAGACACTTAAAAAGTAAGCTGGCCAGGAGTGTGTCCATACTTTGGAAGGCACAAAAACTACTAAATCAGAAAGCACTTTATCTGTTGTATTGCGCACTAGTCTCTCCACACCTACAATACTGTACAGAGGTTTGGGGACACACTTATAAAGGCAACACACATGCCCTGCTAATACTCCAAAAAAGAGCTTTGAGAATTCTACATTATGCCAATTACAGGGAACATACAAATCAATTATTTATCAAATCAAAAATACTCAAATTATATGATTTAATAAACCAATTGTACCCAAACAATAGCTGACATTGAAAGCACAAATGTCAACTTGTGTGAAGAACTCAGCTGACTCCTGTAAATCGAGACACTAAGGAGAATCAATTGGTCCATGATGGAGTTGCTAAGCTGGTCACTGAATGCGATTGACAGACTGTTCTCAACAAGGCGTGTGGGTTCTGGTGAACCTACATGCCCGGACGGGACTTTCCTACCTTCCTATCGGAGTCAGGAATTGAGTCTCTAAACGACCCGGACTGATTTGAATACTCCAGCCCTCGCGCTGGGTATCTCCTCCCACACTATGCCAGCTACCTTACTCGCTTACTTGTAAGGTAATTGGCATAGTGTGTAATCTTAGCTGCTGGCATGAGAGACCAGACCTGAGAGCACCAAAACGTTATCTGCAGTAAAGCAATCACTACTTTGTTTTGGAGCCGGAGACAGGGGTTACACCTGCTACATGTCTGCTGTGCTACTATCAGTTATATGCAGGCACGGACACAGAAAAGTTGCTTTGCGTTGTGTATTGCTCGTTGCCATGGTCATGCGATGCCATCCTCACGTCTTCCTCCTGGCAGGAAGAGGTGGGAGGCGCATGCAGTAGGGAAAGGCACTCAAACCGGCCGCTTAGAGCAGGGCTGTGAAACTGGTGTGTAAAGAACCCTGCTGTGCTTAATCCTACGTTTTTTTCAACCAAAGCATGTTACTATCATTTCATTTAGACCATTTAGTCACCTTTAAAGGACACAACAGAACAGTACTCAGAAATCACCATTAATCATCTAATGAAGAGTGTAAGTGTATTTCACATCTCCATTTGTGCTAATCAAAGGTAATTTGGTGGGAGTGTAGCTGACGCTCGCCATAGCATCTATGTGTTACCATGGCAACACCGAAGTTGGGTTGATATCACATTTGACTTCTGAATTATTATTATTATTATTATTATTATATGATGAAACCTAAATGCAGTTTAATTCATGGTTCTGCTGTCAGACTTGAAATGTATGAAATGTTTAAGTTAAAATAGTGGTGAGAGATTACTTCCTGTCGGACTAACATAAGATGTGAGCTGGAAGTTGTGAGTGAGAATTGGGGAAGAGAGAAAGACGAGAGAAAACTGTCTACTACTGGCTAATCAGGTGCACACGGTAATTATTCTATACATTTGTGTACGTTTTGTTTGGGAAAATAATTTCTGAAAGTGATGTATGTAAAATGTGTTTTGTTGCAGTTTTCACAGTGCTCCGTAACTTTCAAAGAGAGAAAATAAATTGGTTGTGCACATCAGTAAGAGTAGTGATTCCTTTAACCAGAGTAGATACAACAAGTACATAGCATACATACAGACCACAGTACGAGTACACAGACCACAGTACATGCAGTCCACATACCACAGTATACATACCACGGAACATAGTATACATACCACAGTAAAAAGGATTGAATCCTCTGGAAGCCCGCCGCGAAGGCGCGGACCCTCTGGAAGCCGGCGGCGAAACCGGCAGGAACCCACTGGAGGCCAGCTGGGAAGGCTCGGAACCTCTGGAATACACAGTATGAGTACACAGCATAAATACAGACCACAGTATGAGTACACAGATCACAGAACAAGTATACAGTACGAATACAGAGGAGACAACACGCAGACCACGGTACAAACAACAAATACACAGTACGAGTCCACAGCACAAAATACACAGCAGGAAATGCATAGAACGAATGCTGAGTACACAGTGCAAATACACAATACCAAGTTCACAGACCACAGTATGAGTTCACAGCATACATGCAGAGCACAGTACGAGTATACAGCATACATACAGACCACAGTACGAGTACACAGACCACAGTACATGCAGTCTACATACCACAGTATACATACCACGGAACATAGTATACATACCACAGTAAAAAGGATTGAATCCTCTGGAAGCCCGCAGCGAAGGCGCGGACCCTCTGGAAGCCGGCGGCGAAACCGGCAGGAACCCACTGGAGGCCAGCTGGGAAGGCTCGGAACCTCTGGAATACACAGTATGAGTACACAGCATACATACAGACCACAGTATGAGTACACAGATCACAGAACAAGTATACAGTACGAATACAGAGGAGACAACACGCAGACCACGGTACAAACAACAAATACACAGTACGAGTCCACAGCACAAAATACACAGTAGGAAATGCATAGAACGAATGCTGAGTACACAGTGCAAATACACAATACCAAGTTCACAGACCACAGTATGAGTTCACAGCATACATGCAGAGCACAGTACGAGTATACAGCATACATACAGACCACAGTACGAGTACACAGACCCCAGTACATGCAGTCCACATACCACAGTATACATGCCACGGAACATAGTATACATACCACAGTAAAAAGGATCGAATCCTCTGGAAGCCGGCAGCGAAGGCGCGGACCCTCTCGAAACCGGCAGGAACCCACTGGAGGCCAGCTGGGAAGGCTCGGAACCTCTGGAATACACAGTATGAGTACACAGCATACATACAGACCACAGTATGACTACACAGATCACAGAACAAGTATACAGTATAAATACAGAGGAGACAACACGCAGACCACGGTACAAACAACAAATACACAGTACGAGTCCACAGCACAAAATACACAGCAGGAAATGCATAGAACGAATGCTGAGTACACAGTGCAAATACACAATACCAAGTTCACAGACCACAGTATGAGTTCACAGCATACATGCAGAGCACAGTGCGAGTACACAGACCCCAGTACATGCAGTCCACATACCACAGTATACATACCACGGAACATAGTATACATACCACAGTAAAAAGGATCGAATCCTCTGGAAGCTGGCAGCGAAGGCGCGGACCCTCTCGAAACCGGCAGGAACCCACTGGAGGCCAGCTGGGAAGGCTCGGAACCTCTGGAATACACAGTATGAGTACACAGCATACATACAGACCACAGTATGAGTACACAGATCACAGAACAAGTATACAGTACGAATACAGAGGAGACAACACGCAGACCACGGTACAAACAACAAATACACAGTACGAGTGCACAGACCAAAGTACGAGTCCACAGCACAAAATACACAGCAGGAAATGCATAGAACGAATGCTGAGTACACAGTGCAAATACACAATACCAAGTTCACAGACCACAGTATGAGTTCACAGCATACATGCAGAGCACAGTACGAGTATACAGCATACATACAGACCACAGTACGAGTACACAGACCACAGTACATGCAGTCCACATACAGTATACATGCCACGGAACATAGTATACATACCACAGTAAAAAGGATCGAATCCTCTGGAAGCCGGCAGCGAAGGCGCGGACCCTCTCGAAACCGGCAGGAACCCACTGGAGGCCAGCGGCAAAGGCTCGGAGCCTCTGGAATACACAGTAAGAGTACACAGCATACACACAGACCACAGTACGAGTACACAGCATACACGCAGACCATAGTAGGAGTACACAGACCACAGTACATGCAGTCTATATACCACAGAACATAGTATACATACCACAATAAAAATGCACAGGCCACAGTATGACTACACAGACCGAGTACACGGGTACGAACACCAAATCGCAGTACAAGTAAACCTACCACAGAAGGAGTACACCAACCACAGTAAACAGTACACCGCATACCACAGTGTACATACCTCAGACCACAGAACAAGTACACGGTACAAATACCGAGTACACAGACCAAAGAACTAGTACACAGTATGAATATCGAATACACAGTACCGAGTACACAGTCCACAGCACGAAATACACAGACCAGGGACCACAGTAGACAGACCAAAGTACAAATATACAGTAAGAGTACACAGCACGCAGATCACAGCACAAAATACACAGTACGCGGACCACATTACGAAATACACAGCATAAAGACAGAGTACACAGCATAAACACAGACTGCAGCTTGTTCTTCATGTGCAGCTGTTTGTTAAACAGGTAACAGACAGAAAATCACAGGTGCTGTCCACAGCACATAGCACACAATATGCAGACTGCAGCACAAAATACACAGCAAGCACAACAGTCAAGCAAAACTTTGTCGTCTTTTCAAAGATTTTTAAAAACGGGTATAAAGAACAGGATTGTAATCTAGGACAGTAGCTGAAATAATGCAAAGTACTAACTGGAAAATAAATCATATTTTAAGCCATCCCTGAATCAAGTTGATTTCCAAGTGCAATGTTATGCCCCTGGTCTAGGGGAACCCAGGACATAACTGGATGGGAATCTACCCATTCTTTTCACTCCAAAAGTCAGTGTCACAGAGGAGTCACATTAAAGAAGCATTTATTTTGCTTCAGAGGGAGAACAAGGCTAACACAACAAACAAAATCCGTTTACCCTAACTTCCTGCCTCAAATCAAAAATATAAAGACAAAATCTTCCCTCACTCCTAAATCAGTATAAACAGGAGAAAAATGGGTTATCAAAAGAAAAAGGCTTCTCCCTCCTACTATGCTAACACACAAGTAGTCTATTAATGAATTAAAAAGGACAGGTAAAACCAAATTCAACCAGTTCAGGCTATGAAACACCTTGAAAAACCTTGAAAAACCTTTTTTCAGTCAAATACAGCTTATGCTACTGTACAGTGCAAAAAGAGACTTCTCTCGCTCAAAATTGACATAAGCCAGTTTTCACCCTTAATTAATTAAAGGACAGGTAAAACCTTGTTTGTCATGAAATGGATCCAAATTCAACATTCAGGCCAGGAAACTTGCTTGAAAAACCTTTTTTCAGTCAAATGCAGCTTATGCTACTGAACAGTGCAAAAAGACTTCTCTCGCTCTGAATCACTCAAAATTGACATAAGCCTGTTTTCACCCTTAATGAATTAAAGGACAGGTAAAACCTTGTTTGCAATGAAAGATCCAAATTCAACCAGTTCATGCCAGGAAACTTGCTTGAAAAACCTTTTTTTCAGTCAAATACAGCTTATGCTACTGTACAGTGCAAAAAGAGACTTCTCACTCAAAATTGACATAAGCCAGTTTTCACCCTTAATGAATTAAAGGACAGGTAAAACCTTGTTTGTCATGAAATTGATCCAAATCCAACATTCATGCCAGGAAACTTGCTTGAAAAACCTTTTTTCAGTCAGATGCAGCTTATGCTACTGTACAGTGCAAAAAGAGACTTCTCTTGCTCTGAAACGCTCAAAATTGACATAAGCCAGTTTTCACCCTTAATGAATTAAAGGACAGGTAAAACCTTGTTTGCAATGAAAGATCCAAATTCAACCAGTTCATGCCAGGAAACTTGCTTGAAAAACCTTTTTTCAGTCCAATGCAGCTTATGCTACTGAACAGTGGAAAAAGACTTCTCTCGCTCTGAAACACTCAAAATTGACATAAGCCAGTTTTCACCCTTAATTAATTAAAGGACAGGTAAAACCTTGTTTGCAATGAAAGATCAAAATTCAACCAGTTCATGCCAGGAAACTTGCTTGAAAAACCTTTTTTCAGTCAAATACAGCTTATGCTACTGTACAGTGCAAAAAGAGACTTCTCACTCAAAATTGACATAAGCCAGTTTTCACCCTTAATGAATTAAAGGACAGGTAAAACCTTGTTTGTCATGAAATTGATCCAAATTCAACATTCATGCCAGGAAACTTGCTTGAAAAACCTTTTTTTCAGTCAAATACAGCTTATGCTGCTATTAAGTCCACAGCACAAAATACACAGCCCACAGCACATAGCACACAATATGCAGACTGCAGCACAAAATACACAGCAAGCACAACAGTCAAGCAAAACTTTGTCGTCTTTTCAAAGATTTTTAAAAACGGGTATAAAGAACAGGATTGTAATGTAGGACAGTAGCTGAAATAATGCAAAGTACTAACTGGAAAATAAATCATATTTTAAGCCATCCCTGAATCAAGTTGATTTCCAAGTGCAATGTTATGCCCCTGGTCTAGGGGAACCCAGGACATAACTGGATGGGAATCTACCCATTCTTTTCACTCCAAAAGTCAGTGTCACAGAGGAGTCACATTAAAGAAGCATTTATTTTGCTTCAGAGGGAGAACAAGGCTAATACAACAAACAAAATCCGTTTACCCTAACTTCCTGCCTCAAATCAAAAATATAAAGACAAAATCTTCCCTCACTCCTAAATCAGTATAAACAGGAGAAAAATGGGTTATCAAAAGAAAAAGGCTTCTCCCTCCTACTATGCTAACACACAAGTAGTCTATTAATGAATTAAAAAGGACAGGTAAAACCAAATTCAACCAGTTTAGGCTATGAAACACCTTGAAAAACCTTGAAAAACCTTGAAAAACCTTTTTTCAGTCAAATACAGCTTATGCTACTGTACAGTGCAAAAAGAGACTTCTCTCGCTCAAAATTGACATAAGCCAGTTTTCACCCTTAATGAATTAAAGGACAAGTAAAACCTTGTTTGTCATGAAATGGATCCAAATTCAACATTCAGGCCAGGAAACTTGCTTGAAAAACCTTTTTTCAGTCAAATGCAGCTTATGCTACTGAACAGTGCAAAAAGACTTCTCTCGCTCTGAATCACTCAAAATTGACATAAGCCTGTTTTCACCCTTAATGAATTAAAGGACAGGTAAAACCTTGTTTGCAATGAAAGATCCAAATTCAACCAGTTCATGCCAGGAAACTTGCTTGAAAAACCTTTTTTCAGTCAAATACAGCTTATGCTACTGTACAGTGCAAAAAGAGACTTCCCTTGCTCTGAAACGCTCAAAATTGACATAAGCCAGTTTTCACCCTTAATGAATTAAAGGACAGGTAAAACCTTGTTTGTCATGAAATGGATCCAAATTCAACCAGTTCAGGCCAGTTCAGGCCACTTGCTTGAAAAACCTTTTTTCAGTCAAATGCAGCTTATGCTACTGTACAGTGCAAAAAGAGGCTTCTCTTGCTCTGAAACGCTCAAAATTGACATAAGCCAGTTTTCACCCTGAAATGCCAGATTGTAGTGCAGCCGAGTTACTTACAACTGGTTTACGTCACAAACAAAACACTGGTCAAACCAGACACTGGTCCATGTTGGAAGTGGAAGATTGGTGGAAAGGGAGATTGCAGTAAGCCGGTGGTTTAAAAAGGGCTGCTCTCCTCCCTCTGACCAATCCCATGTCAGCAATCAAGCTGAGCAAGCCAATCAGCAGGTCCAACCTGCTCTCAATCAGAAACACACACAATCACACAGAGACTGCTCACACACAACACTGAGGAGGAGATTAAGATCAGCAGCAAATGAAAAAAAAAAAAAACACAATCATGACTCAGGGTCACAACAGTAGGCCTAAACTATATTCACTATATATTTAATCACATAAATGTCTGAACTGATTACACTTAAATTGCAGACACGTGTTTGCTTTTATCACTATTGTCACTACTATTTGATCACAGGTAGGCCATATCCATGGACACCGCAGGAAATCGGTGTTGGGCTGTCGAGGTCATAAAACAGCCGTCATCAGAAACGGACATTGCTTCACGTGACGCTGCAGATGAAAGGACGTCTCACTTGTATTCAAACAGATTTCTTTGGTCCTCTCTCCTCCTGTGGTTTCCTCGGGTCTCTCCCTGAATCCTTGGGGGCTGGACTAAGACACAAGGAAAGGACGCAAGAAAGGACGCAAGTGAGTGAAACGTGGATGCAATTTACTGGCCAAATTGGGGCCCTAAGCAGAATTTTATTTTGAGGCCCCCCCTCCCCATTACAAAATGACTCTTTCAACAATGGAACAAGCCTTTTACAGATGCACACGTCTGCATTTTCTGGATGCAAAGTCATCAATGAGGTCATCATATGACAGCTGCTGTGCCACTTCTGAGTTGATGCTTATGATAGCCAGGCCACTCAAGCGTTCTTGCGCCATTGATGAGCTTCAGTTTTTGCTCAGCAAAGGCAACTGTAACAGGGAGAGTTACTGCAATGGTGCTAGCCAAATGCAATTAATGCAAATACGACTACAACTAATAATAATATGCATTATGATTTGATTTGATGATATTTCTATATTTAAATATTTTTATGTACTTATTTATACATTTAGTAATTAGGTTCTATATTCACACTGCTGTTTGCTGCTGTAACGCTTTAAATTTCTCCATTGTGGGTCAAATAAAGGATTATCTTAATTTATCTTATTTTATCTAATCTTATACTGTTATGAATTAAATTCACCAAGAGATGGCGACATTTTACCTCCATAAAAACAGCCCAAAACTTCTACTGATAGCATAGATTGATAGGCTATAAACCTGAGCCAACATATGACCACCAACTGGTCAATTAACCGCTCCTTTTTCAACAGAGGTGAATGTAGATGCAGTTAACAAGACATTCAATGAATGATAATCAGGGCCGCTGGAAAATTTAATCTCCAGTCCACATCTAGACAGATGTGGAACCATCTTCCTGTTTTGGTCCGGGAGGCGGACACCCTCTCTACCTTTAAGAGTAGACTTAAGACTTTCCTCTTCGATAGAGCTTATAGTTAGGGCTGGTCCAGGACAGGCCCAGGCCTGTCCTGGACCAGCTCTTAGTTATGCTGCTATAGGCCTAGTCCGGGGGACAATGACACACTGAGCTTCTCTCTCCTCCCCTCTCCTCTCCTCTCCATCTGTATACATTATGCCTGTATACATGCCCCATCTCTGCATGTCACTGACTTACTTCTTCCCCGGAGTCCTTGTGCTTTCTAGTCCTACAGGCTCCCTTGGATCCTGGCCGCGCCCGGGTCGTGGATCATGGATGCGCCCACTGCTATGGCCCTGCCTGATCGTGGATGCGCCCACTGCCATGGCCCTGCCTGATCGTGGACGCGCCAACTGCTATGGCCCTGCCTGATCGTGGATGCACCTACTGCCATGACCCTGCCTGACACCCACCACTACTGTCGCTAATATTAGTCACATCTCTGTTACATACGTTACACTACTATTATCGTACTGCATTGCTACATACCATCCTTGCCATTGATCACTACTACTGTTATCACTAGTAATCACATTTCCATGTGCATTTCATCATTATTGCTGTAACACATCTTTGTGTACTTTCACTCCTGTCAACCATCGCTTATAATTGAATACATTGTGATCTCGTTGATCTGCTCTGTACATGCGACATCTATTGCACGTCTGTCCGTCCTGGGAGAGGGATCCCTCCTCTGTGGCTCTCCCTGAGGTTTCTTCCGCATTTTTTTTCCCTGTTAAAAGGGCCTTTTTTTGGGGCAAGTTTTTCCTCACTCGAATCGAGGGTCGAAGGACAGAGGGTGTCCTCTCTGTACAGATTGTAAAGCCCTCTGAGGCAAACTGTGATTTGTGAATTTGGGCTATACAAATAAAATTTGATTTGATTTGATTTGATTTGATTTGATTTGAATTATCCTCTCTTCTGTCTCATGATTAGCATGCTAGCAGCTGGGGTGTTTATGCCACAAAGTTTTCTTTTTTATTTCAACAACATACCCACCTTCAAGTGAAGCACGAGCCTCCTCTTGTTTAGACTTTGTCTTTCTTTTGCTTGCTCCCGATTCATATTGCCATTTGGAGGCCATCTCTCCACCTGCATACAACTGCCTGTTGGAGCATCTGACCGCTGATTGGTAAGATGCTGCGTGCTGTCAATCGTTGCGGCAACGTGCGCCATGTCAGATTACTCGTCTCTTTTTTTTCTCTCCTGCCTCGGGCTGACTCGGTGCTCTATGTGCCTCATGGCAGCGATGCGCATCCTTTGCACATTTGCAGAGAATGCGCCCCCTTGTGCAAAATGGGGCCCCCCACGGATCATGGGGCCCTACGCACAGCGCGTGTTCTGCGTTTAGGGAGGGGCGGCGCTGGCAATTTAGGTGAAATGGGATGCACTTCTGCTGTGAACGGTTGTTAAGCTGTCTAGGGAGGGAACTCAGAACTGCATTGTAGGTGGGTGATAGGTAATGTCGTAGACCACCTCCTCTGTTCAAAGATGGTTGTTCCAGTTTGACATAGATGGACTCTTTTACTCCTCTTTCAAAACATCTGTCTTCTCTGGACAGGATGTTTACATTGTTGTCCTCAAAGGAATGATTTTTCTCCTTCAGATGTAAGTGGACAGCAGAGTCTGGACCTGAGGAGTTGGCCCTCCTGTGTTGTGCCATTCTTCTATGGAAAGGTTGTTTTGTTTCCCCAAACAGTATTATTTAGTTGTAAAGCCTGAAGCTGCTCCTCTGTCACTAACATAGTTTATAACTCCATGGTATCATAAACTGTTTGATATAAATAATCTAAATTCAAATATACTGTTATATCCCACATTGTTATTTATTCAACTGAACATCACCCTGAAAGTTTTAGTGTAGCACAGAGTGTAGAAGATCAATTGACTACTGTGTTGTTGTTTTTCTTTACTTTTTCTACAAGTGGAGTTTTGTAGTGTATTCCTGTTAGTCATTATATTTCATATGACGTTGTGCTCAGAATGCCGAAAGGCCTTGAAATTGTAATTTCCTAGAGAAAGATATCTGTATACAGTAATTGATAAAATAAAATAATAATAAGTATAACCAGTATAATAATACTGGACCAGTACTGAGTGATAAACCTACACTTGAACCACAGATAATGATGATGGAATTAGTAAAGCTCATACCAACAATTGGAAAGTGTGTATGTTGCAGCTGCAGGTGTGCCACTGGAAGCACAATGACATCATGACTTGTAACCAGGCCACTCTTGTCCAGGTTCCCAAGCCTCCTCTGTACACCTCACAGCTCAACCGAGAGAGGCGTCACCATCAGAAGCAACGCTTAGCACAAGAAGCTCAGGTGTGATCCACATTAAATATTGATCGTTTATATTTTTTGCCTTGATGACAGAGATATACGGTGTTTTGTAGGCTAATGCTCACTGACATTGGACCTTAAATCTAGGCAAGCAGAAGTTCAAGTTTGTTATTGCTCAACACCTGTCATTGTTCACAGAGGGGATTTTGTTTCTGAGTCACTTTCTCTGTCAGGATGTAATTGGAATTCCAACTGATGGCCCTCTAAATTGATTAATTTGACTAAAGTTTAACAAACTTTTCTCCCAGCACAGTTGTTTCACATGTCAAACAAAGAAGAAAACAAATGAGTGACATGAGTTTGTTTGTCTTGCTGTTATTATTGTAAAGTCTGTCCACTTTGTCCATGTAGATGGTCCAGACTTAAATAGCCCAGTTTGAGATGAACAGGAAGAAACTGGTTACTTATGGCTTTGCTTCCTCATCAAGGCGAAAGAGAAAAAAACATTTCCATGTTAACATTTAAGTAGAATTATGTATTTTTTTAATTTAGTTTAAGGAGTTTTATAGCAATATTTACAATCATACATTAGAAACATGACATTATGTTTGATTAGAATCTTTTTTATTCCAGTGGTCAGCCCTTGCCTGGAGACTTTGCTCTTCCTGGCAGCAGTCAGGGCTGTGACGCCTGTTCAGAAAGCAGCTGTACCAGGAGCGGAGAGAGAAGGATTTTCAGGAAGCTCTGGAGAGAGAGGTGGTGAGATAGGATGAATAAGGAGGAAAAGAAATCCTCTCTATTGTCACTTCGTATTAAGCATATTAAGCACAGGCTTGACTTTGTTAGTTTGTGCAGTATCATCAACAGGGTGTTAGGTATTATGAAGAGAGAGAGAGGGGCAGGAGGCGTAGTAAGACTATATGACCCATTACATGAACAATTATATGTTTATGCTATGTTTATGTTTAACAGCAATAACAAATTTAGTTAAGAATGCACAGATACTTGCATAAACACTGTTGGGACCCACAGATGAAGTCATTCATTGTGGATTTCAAAATGGACTCTGAACTGAACTCAGTGTCCCAGAATTCCCCATTCTTCACACCTAGGTGCAAAATTCAGCTTTGAGCTACTATTGGTCAGGGTGACAGACCCCCCTCTGATCAGAGAGTCAAAACTCCAGCGCCTTCCTTTGTTCTCTCTCTTCTCCACAAGCTCTCTTCTCCTCGCGCCTCTCTTCTCCTCCAACTTCTTATCCTCAAGGGCTCCTCTCCATCTCCCCCCCCCCACGGGGCTGCCTGCCCTCAAGATCTCTTCTGGGCCTAACAGCTGCGGAGAGCTGCAAGCTTCATTTGCAGCAGGCCCAAAGAACTTCTCCTCACTGCAGCGACACGAGGTCCTGCCAGTATTCCTGATCAGTTAGCACCAGCAGCTGCGACGCAAAGCTTGCCAGCTAACTTCACAATCTGAGGAACATCAAGCAAGTTAGCACTGAGCCGCTATCCCTGCAAAGGAAAGGAGCGAACCGTTTCCTCCTCTGCCGACTTTCATCAGTCCTTGCACAGCAAGAACAACATTCAACAATGGAATCCCAACGTTCTCCTGCAACCACCAGCACCTTTTCTTCAAAGACTGGTAACGTTGAACTGGGCTTAGATAGCATAGCATAGCACGGCTAAGCACAGGACTTTAAACTCTGGTTGATGTAATGCAATTTATGTGTGTCCACTGTTTGAGTGCTATTGTGATCTCAGGTCAGGTTATTGGTAGTTTGCTTTCCTAGACGGCTAATTTGACATTAGTCGAATGATGCTTCACACAGACTCAGGGTCTTTGCATGCAACAAACCATCTTCTATAACCTGGCATCACGTCACACACACACACACACACACACACACACACACACACACACACACACACACATTCCTTAAGCCTGGAGCATATCACACCCACATGTGATATCAGTGACCACCATTGTTTCTTTGTTCTGCCAGACACACACTCACACACACACATACACATACACACACACCTGTATATAGTACATGTTAGTTAGTGTGTTTTCATCTTTGTGTTGAATAAAAGACTTTTTAACCCACATGTTGTCTATTTAATATTGTACAAGAGTGAATGTTGCCAACCTCTACTCTGTCAAGAGCTCCAAAATCCTTCGACCATTACTAGCTGTTATGGTGATATTGGTTGTAGTTATTAAATTAATTATTAATCAGAGTTACAAACAGTTTAGTACCTTTCCTGAGACTGATTTGGTGAATTGGCTATATTTTCCCTTCTTCAAGGGTGGTGCCCCAAGGTGATCTAATGTTAATTGGATCTTATTAGTAATCATAATTAATAATTGTCCCTGATAATCATTAATTATTATTGATAGCCAAATTTAACCCAAAACTCTTGCATGAAGCACTATATTATGGTGCCTCATGTGATGTGAGCACAACAACACTTTGCAAAGGATGATGGCTACAGTTAAGCATGGTTTCAGTGTTAAATACACAGTATGCTCGTCTTCATTTGTCCAACAATCCTAGAGCAGATTGTCGAGCAATTAAGTGTCAGACTCTGCGGTTATTTTCCATTTTCCAACTTTTTTAGGAGATTTAGGGAGAAAATCACAAAATCAAACGTACATCCATACTAGCAGTTTAATGAGTTATTAATTATGGTGTGTCCATTGACAAACTAGGGAGATGATAAAAATATTCCTTTCTTTTTACTGAAACCTTTAAAGGAAAAGTTCACTCTAAGTCCGGTGTAGTTTCTTATTCCTCAAAGTGCAGCTGGAGACCCGCGGGGGTACCCTCCGGCAGCAATAATCCATATAACGAGCGTTAATGGCGTCTGAAACGAAAAGGTCCATAAAACTACAGAAAAACTTTGTAATATTCCTCCATACTGCTCTTCCGCTGCAATCCAAGTGTCCTGAAGTGGTGACATCCAGAGTTTACTCGAAACAACGTCATTTAGTACATTTTTCTAGCCTAAACAGTCACTATACTATATTTGTTTGGAGGCATGCTCCCGCGTTCACGCGAGTCTCCCTCACAGCGTTTGCACTACGGAAGCCGTGCCAAACAAAATCAACGAGACTCGCGATAGATACACACCTGTAGTTACATCCTCCATTAAACCCCAACTAGTGTTCACCCAAAGGCATGCGGGAGACTCCAAGGTCAACTGGAAGAAGTTTCTTTGGTCTGATGAGATCAAAATGAATCAGACTAGATGCTATGTTTTGCAGACACCAAACACTGAACATCACCACAAACATACCATCCCCCCTGTGAAGCATGGTGGTGGCAGCATCATGCTGTGGGGAGAGGGTTTAATGAATGAAGCAAAATATAGGGAAATCCTGGAGGACATCCTGATGCAGTCTGCAACTACTACTTGGGAGAAGATTTATTTTCCAGAAAGACAATGACCTGAAGCAAACAGCTAATGCAGCACAGAAATGGTTTAAAGACAACAAGGTGAATGTTCTGGAGTGGCCCAGTCAAAGCCTAGACCTCAGTCCAATAGAGAATTTGTGGCTGGACTTGAAAAGGGCTGTTCACACCCGACCCCCATTCAACCTCACAGAGCTTGAGCAGTTTTGCAAAGAAGAATGGAGTAAAATTGCAGTGTCCAGATGTGCAGGCCTGATTAAGATCTATCCACACACACACAGAGTCGGTGATTGTATTGAGGCCAAAGGTGCATCTACTAAATACTGACTTTAAGGGGCAAATACTTATGCAGTCACTTATTTTACATTATATATATTCAGTTAATTTACATCAATTTGTAGAAATCTGTTTTCACTTTGACACTGAAGAGGTTTTTTTTGTTATATATTTTTGTTTTGTATATATTTTCTATATTGTCCATGATTCCATTTCTAAAAGCAATGAAAAGCATGTTAATTGAGATATGAGATCTCAATATCTGCTCTTATGGCAAGCAAAATGATTTGTGACAAAGCCCCTGCAGACCAGACTAGGAAACCCGTTTAATTCGCTGAGTAGCACGTTACCTTCCCTTCATTAAATCGCCATTACATTGTCACTTCCGCCGGTAGGCTTTTAATGTGAAATCTAACAGGAAGTGGACTATCATACAACCGCCAGCGTTACAGCGCCGTGCCACCGCTGAAGTCGATGAAACAGGGTATAACAAGCAGCGTGTTCAGTAAGTACTAAGTATTTCATTAAAATATACAGTAGCGTAACCATGACAAGCCATGACAGTTTGATGCGTTGTGTAGCCATTTTTTATTTACTAAAACTGTCGGCTTTCTTGTTTAAAGGTCGCTTGCCGAACACAGGTGTATCATAAATTAGCACTTGCTAACACTCACAGTCAGCTTAAGACAGTTATCAGAGTTTTCGGTCACCAGGGTGGACTGACTCGTTAAAATTAAGGTCATTTGTATGTTCGGGTGTCAGTTATTTTATTTATTTTTTATATTTTATGTTTGCCACGGTAGGAATGTAGCGGCTATATTCACTGAGTCCATCACACCTGGTGTGGGGGGATGGGTGGTTGGTTTCGCAGCACAATGCACTTGACTTGATCGCAATTTGACCTGAAGTCATGCTTATGTGGGCTACGATAATCCAACCATATTGAAGTGGGCGACGAGGACGAGGCGCAGTTAATATCGAAGATTTAGTGTTGGTTGGTTATAGTCATTAAACAGTGTAGCAAGCCAGGTTTTGCTTAGAATATTAATTAAGAATGTAGTGGACGTGTAACCTAAATCATGCCAGTGGAAATCAAATTCAGAGAATGTATGTATATATATATATATATATATATATATATATATATATATATATATATATATATATATATATATATATCTCATAGAAGAAAATAATAAATGAACAATATGTTAAATGAAGGATTTGGGGCCCCCACTGTACTGATTGATTTCATTACACAATAAACTCAATATTTCACAACTAAGTTCAAGCTGGATTTAACAGAAATTGAGCTGGAATAGCACAATTAAAAAAAAAAAGAGATGGTAAAAATGGAATGTTTACGCTTGCTGTTTTTCAGTTTGCTAAGGGGAAGAGTCCATATGCTACTTGGGTAACATATTGTTTAAAACCCTGTAACCTTATTTTACTAGAACTGATGCCTAAGCTATCTCATTTTTTATTAATTTCTTTGCAGTTTGATCCCAATCTGAGTCATTTAATATTTAGTATCTGCCGATACCAAGTCCCGATCCGATACTTAGCCCAATATTTTCTTAGAAAAATTTTTCTTGCATTACGAAAAAAAACACCTGCATCCAAGCTGTTCTTAATAGCTTTTTTTTATTTTGTTGAAACAAAGTAAATACTTTCATATGGCTCTTTCTTATTCTGCATACCCTATTGCAACATTGGTTTTCATTAGTTTAACAAAAACAACAAGTAAACAAAGTCAGTAAGTAAACCCTGATCCTCTACCACAGAGGTGGGCTGGTTATCCAGAGCGATGAATTCAATGACCTCTGTAATATTTGTTGCCATGTCGCTGACTCGAGGATATTTCTTTTTCCTTTGGAAAGTATCCACGAGTGTTTGTTGCTTCGGTGCCTTTGCCTGTATTGCTTGAGTGAACTCGTGTTTTTGTTTATGTGCTAAACAGATAATAAGAATTTTTTATCTATTATTATTTATTGTTTCTAGAGCAGCAACAGTAAACAGCAGGAACATCACTATATAAACTAATATATCACTGGAAATGAGTCAAAATGTAGGTAAACATAAATACATATTCCTTAAAATCATAATATTGAGTGAAGTTTAGAAAGGATAAAGAATACAGACGTCAGTCAGTAACAGCCATTCACCCTGTCCTCCTCCCTCTGCTGAGGTGATGCACTGCCTGCATGTATCACCTCAGCAGCAGCTTCGTGGCTGAAAACATTTTTTTCTCATGTTGACCCTTTTCTTTAAGAGCCCCAGCATATAAAGACAGGGCATGAGCACACCACTACCACTTTTTCATAAATTCAAATTAGTCATTATTCTCGCTCTTTATCTACAGTGTGTATTTTTTAATACATTAAGCAACAGATCAAAAAACAATTGTAGTGGACATAATTTTTTTTTTGTCTTATTTTTTTCTTTCAGGACGTGGTTTATTCACCCAAGGTTCATTCTGCAAAGGAGACTTTGTAGTTGAATACAGGGGAGATTTGATTGATGATGACAAAGCCCAGAGGAGAAGAAGCTCTGACCACTCCTCATGCTCTGCATTTTTGTTTGCATTCAAGTGGAGAGGGAAAACATGGTGGTAAGATTTTCAGTTACTATACTGCTTTATAGTTATATACATTGTTAAATTTGACATACAGGCTTGCACAATCAGTGATCGCCATTTTGCCATCTGCTAATATGATCCTGCAATGTAAATGAAATACATTTCGAAATGTATCAAAGTTAAAACAAATAATTGTATAGGACCTGTAGGAGACTATTTTCATTTCTGTAATATTTTCCCCCTCCCTTTACTTGTTTTTTTATCCTTTTTAAGTATTGATGCCCCAGAGAAGACGGTTTATTTGGGTGTTTAGTTAATGATGATGCTCTCATGGGTAACCACTTCTTCTTTTCTACTTTGTGTATGGACTTTTAACTTTGATGTGAAGCAAGACTTATTTTTTGTAAGATTTCTACATGTTTTATCCTGCCTTAGGACAACGGATAAAATTTAGCAACTGTGCTAACTCCGGCATATTTACATTGATGCTTTTCGCTGATATGTTGATTAATATGCATTGTCCTAATCAAATAGATAAATAAATAAATAAAAATGAACACAGACATCCAAATTGTAAGATGAAAAAAATTGATGTGGAAGGAAGACCACACTTGTGTGACATAAAGGAAGGTGAGGAAATTACATATGACTATGGAGGAGATGACTGCCCATGGCGAATGCAAGTTTGTGTCACAACTGCACAGTGTTTAAGTGTGTAGGGTTTATTGTCTCAGAATAACATGGTGGTTGAATGTAGCGTCATTTGAAAAATAAATGAAATCTAATCAATCTGTGTATGAATACTTTCACGAATTTGACATTTAGGACAGATCTGAACTTTAATAGACATGTTTTCCTTTGGCAGAAATATTACTCTAATCGGGGACATTCACAACGTCCCCACAGTGCACTTTTACTCTGGTGTACGAGTACAAACTTTTTTTGTTTCTGATGACCTGGAGACAACTGGTCCCCATAAATGATGACAACGTGGTGTGTGAAATGTCCCCACTAAGCTTCTTGTTTTCAAGATGTGTGACAGCACACAATAGCTGAAGTAATTGTAGGAAAAATGCAGTAGAATTGGGTGTTTGTTTTCCTCTGAAGTCTGGTGTGTAGGCATGTCTTTATCTTTAGAGCTACGTCCTTAAGAAAATGTATTACTCTAATTGAATATTATTAGTGTTAACATCAAATTGACCAATTGCTTAACATATTTTTTATTTTTTTTCTTCCATGAAATCATTGCAGACGACCACAACCACAAGGGATGTTCCTCCTGTCACAGGCTCCAACCATGCTGTCGTTACAGAGATGGAGATAACTGATGCTTCTTGTCCACAGGACACTTATCAACAGGTACGTTCATAGTTGATGTTAACTTCTGGAGTCTCTGTGAGTCTTCTTTTAGTGCTGTTGTTATCTTTAAGCAAGTAAATGCAACAAGTAAGGTCATTATGAGGGAAATCTATTGTGAATCAGGTGAGCCATACAGTTTGATCTACTGCACCCATAAGGCAGATGATTTAAGGGACATTTAGGATAGATCTGAACTTTAGTAGACATTTTCCTTGGACAGAAATATTGCTCTAATCAGGGAAATTCATGACGTCCCCACAATGCACTTTTACTCTGGTGTACGAGTACAAACTTTGTGTGAGGTTTCTGATGACCTGGAGACAACTGGTCCCCATAAATGATGACAACGGGGTGTGTGAAATGTCCCCACTAAGCTTCTTGTTCTCAAGATGTGTGACAACTAGACTTTTAGTCAAGACTGCCTAAACCGAGACCAAGACACTACCAAGACCAGAGAGTATCGAGTACCAAGACCAAGGCAGACCAAGTCAAGACCAAGACTAGTTCAGCTCAAGACCGAGACCAAAAGAAAGCTATTTTTTTTTGCCATTTTGCATGAGTTGTAGAACATAAGCACCATATTGGGTTCAGCTGCTTAGTATAAATATGAGATTGTATTATTTCAACTACAGGCACAATAATACAGAGACAGTGCATGTATCATAATGCATCAAATATGTGTAGCAATTGCATGACCGCTATTTCTACACTATTTGAGGATTGACTTCTTGAGTGCTGTTAAGGACTGACATGACTATAGTCCCAAAGTCATCTAACAAAATAACAAGCCTCCAACACCACCCTGCACCTCAAAAAAAGTCTATGAGAAATATGTTATGATTTAAATTAAATATGATTTAAATTGTACTTAATTTGTAGATGAAACGTGAATTTTAAATATAAAAGATACACACAATTATCAACTTGAAATTGCATTATTTCCAATTATAGTAGCCAAATTACACCGTATAATATCAGCATCACTGAAATGGCATAGGCCTAATGCTTAATCAATCACAACGATATGCAAATATTATTCAAAGGCCAATGATGCCATATATTTATTCAAAGGCCATTATATGGAGGGTTTCCACACTGTCCAGGCTGACAGGGACTGCACTATGAGCGGTAAGCGCAAAGGAGGGGGGCTTGCTGTTTATGTGAACAACAGGTGGTGCAATCCTGGTCACATTACTATCAAAGACCGCATCTGCAGCCCGGATATTGAACTGTTAGCTGTGGCTCTCCGTCCCTACTATGCACCCCATGAATTCTCACATGCTATTGTCGTGGCTGTGTATATTCCACCGTCCACTAACCCGACGTCGGCATGTGACGTCATCCACTCGACAATAGCCGGACTACAGACTGCTCACCCGAGTGCTCTCATTATAATCTCGGGTGACTTCAACCATGTCTCCATTAAAAAAACACTCCCGAAATTCACCCAGTATGTGACCTGTAAAACCATAGAGGAGAAGACCCTGGACCTGCTGTATGCTAATGTAAAGGACGCATACACCTCCACGTCTCTCCCCCCACTGGGAAGATCAGATCACAACCTGGTGCTTCTCACCCCCTGCTATGTGCCTCTAGTGAAGAGGCTGCCTGTGACCACAAACACAGTGAGGACATGGTCAGAGGACTGCTATGAGGCACTGCAGGGCTGCTTTGAGGTGACTGACTGGAATGTACTCTGTGAGCCACACAGAGAGGACATTGATGGCCTTACTGAGTGCATTACGGACTACATTAATTTCTGTGTGGAGGGCATTGTCCCAGCAAGGACTGTGCGCTGTTACCCAAACAACAAGCCTTGACTTACAAAAGAGGAGGAGCTGAGGGACATTCAGAGGGACCTGAATGTCAAGATCAAAGAGGCTAAGGACGGCTACAGAAGGAAGCTGGAGTGGAAACTCCAGCAGAATAACATGAGGGAGGTCTGGAGTGGTATGAGGACCATTACCGGCTTCAGACCAACTAGCGGTGGAGCTGATGGTAGTGTGGCTAGGGCCAATGAGTTAAATCTATTCTTCAATAGATTTGACACTGCAGCCCTGGCCCCTGCTGGCTCTCCTGTTGACTGTCTCCAGCCACCACAGCTTCAGACCCCCCCTCCTCCTCCTGCTAGCACCCCATCCAACTTCTTGAGCACCTCACACCCATCCCCCACTCCTCACACCTACTCTGGCTCCCATGCTACCTGGCCTCCTCTCATTGTGGACTCCAACTCTCCCCCTCCTCGACCTGCACTGTTTACACCGCTTCATGTCAGGAGACAGCTGAGCAAACTCCCCGCCGGTAAGGCTGCAGGCCCTGACGGTTTCAGCCCACGGGTTCTCAGAGCCTGCGCCGAACAGCTCTGTGGAGTGCTTCATCGTGTCTTCAACATGAGCCTTAGCCTCCAGAAGGTCCCTGTGATATGGAAGACGTCCTGCCTCGTTCCAGTGCCAAAGACGCCGCAGCCCAGTGGTTTCTCGGACCGGTGGCACTGACGTCACATATCATGAAGACCCTTGAGAGACTCGTCCTGGAGCAGCTCAGGCCTATGGTCAGGCCGCACCTGGATCCCCTCCAGTTCGCCTACCGGCCCCGGATTGGAGTCGGGGATGCCATTATCTTCCTGCTGAACCGTGTCCACGCCCACCTGGACATGCCGGGGAGCACTGTGAGGGTCACTTTCTTTGACTTCTCCAGTGCTTTCAATACCATCAGGCCTGCTCTACTGGGTGACAAGCTGACGGCGATGCTGGTGGATCCCCCCCTTGTGTCCTGGATTGTGGATTACCTCACTGGCCGACCACAGTACGTGCGCTTGCGGAACTGTGTGTCAGATGCTGTGGTCAGCAACACCGGGGCTCCACAAGGGACTGTCCTCTCTCCTTTCCTCGTCACACTTTATACCACGGACTTCAGCTACTAGACAGATGTCCCCATTATGGACATCTAAATCTACCCAGCTCAAACCAAACTGGGGACAAGTAGTGGCGGCTCCAGAGATTTATTACTGGGGGGTCCATGGGGGGGGGCCGGATTGTTTATAGGAGGTGCTAGTGAATTCTGACACAACAAACACCAAAAAAATTATCTTAATAATAAGATTTATTGATCCCAGGTTAATATACTGTACATAAGGGTTTTGTGTTTTGCTTTACTTCAATTATCAAAACAATCATACAATCAACCCAGTATTTATGTCCCCTAACCAAATAACATGACGGCACAAAACAAAAACAGCAGCTGATCACCATCACTCCAAAACTAAATAGAAAGGGTTCCAGATCTTGTCCGACTTGTGTTTCAGGCTGTAACATGTAACATCATAAGCACTGTGAATTATTTTAACAAGCACCACAGAGAACATCTGTAGATTTACAAAATAGTGCAACTGTGAGCAGCAACAAATGTAGCACAGTATATAGTTAAATATACAAAGCCATCTAACAAAATAAACTGTTACAGGCTACATAACTTGTGTGTCACTCCTCTTGTGTGTCCTATAAACTCCTCTCCACTCCCATCCTCCTCTGTTCTCCCCTCCTTTTAGGGCTCCACTGAAACTAACAAACAATAAGTAGCATAATTCAGACCTGTCAAAAAAGAATTGTGTACTCACTAGTCATAAGAGAATGATCCGCCTGTTGTTGTGATTAGCTGCGAAGCGGTCAATGACTGCATCCACATCCAGTTCTTTGGTCCTTTTTGGAGCTGATTGCCAGCACACCCAGATTGCTGGTTCGGGCATCTCCACTTCTGTTCCTGAGGTAGGTTTTTAAACGCCGTAAGCAGGAAAAACTCCTCTCACATGCAGCTGATGTGATGGGCAGTGTCATGGAGATGCACACAAGTTTGCACAGGTCGACAAAAGCATCCTTGTATGTCCTCAATAGCACCAGCACATCATGGGTGGTGCTGACAACGTCCCCACTTTGTTTTTTCCTCACAATAAGTCTTTTTACCTGGTGAAGTTCTGCTCCAAGGTTTTCCTCCAAGACTCTATAGTGTTTAGCCATGGGCAAAAGGGCATTTTTGTCCATGAATGTCTTGTGTTTGGGGTTAACAGCTGCTGCTCCTTTCAGAATGTGGCAGCTTTCAGAAGAAAATCGCCTGTTCAATTCACTGATTAATCTGTCGATTACTGGGGAAAAAGCAGTGCTTGCAATAGTCATCTGAAGTTTCCAGTGGCTCTTTTGATCCTGTTTGGCTCTTCACCACAAACTCCAGCAGGTGGCGGGGCTGTTTTTTTCTCCTCACTTGTGGGCGCTGCATGTCAATGCTAAGTGACTCACACATGTCACTGGCACAGTCCCAGATTTTTGTCCATGTTTCAGCATTGCGTTTGTCATTGAGGGCATCAACAACTGCAAAGACCAGGTCAATGGCAGATGCCAGCTCCAAATCTGTGGCCTGTAGATGATCAGATAAGGTTTTTGTGAGACTAAATATGCTCTCCAGCATATAGATGTGCAGAACAAACTGTGCATCAATAAGTCCAATCAGTGATTTCGCTTCAGTAGCTCTATGAGCATTCGTCTGGTTGCTCACATCCACAAGAGTTGCTAAGATAGAAGGGATTGTTCTTTTTATTGCCCACAGTGTAGAATATTGGCAGGCCCATCTGGTATCTGATAGTCTTTTCAGTTCTGCTGTTCGTTTAGTGGGCTCGAGTTCTTGCTGTTTCTCCATGAACACCTTGTGTGTCACTGCCCCAGAAAAAAAGTTGTACAGCATCTGGACTGTTGCAAAGCATTCTGCAACTGGTTTCACATTATGCACACAGTCAACTAAAACTAAGTTTAGTCTGTGCGCTTCGCAATGGATGTAAAGTGCATGTGGCACTTCTTGGCGAAATTTTTCATGGACACCGTTGTTGCACCCGGACATGACAGATGCCCCGTCATAGCACTGTGCAATGCATGCATTTTTGTCTATGTTGCACTTAGCCAATGTCTGTTTAACTGACTTGAGTAAAGACTGTGCATCCAAGCCATCTGCAGGGATAAAGTCCAGAAACTCCTCATGAATGTTGTCATTATTTAGGTAACGCAGAACAACAGATATCTGCTCTTTCTTGCTCACATCTTTTGTTTCATCCACCATTAGAGCAAAGTGCTCTCCTAGCTTAACCTCGTTGCTTACTTGTTCTCTCACCATGCTGGACATAATATCAATCAGCTCATTTTGAATATCATGGTGCACATATTTAGCATTACCGGGTCCACTAGATAATTTCTTTGACACAGTACTGTCAAATTTCCCCAGCAGATTTAACAGTTCAAGGAAATTACCTCTGTTGGTGGACTGCTCATCCTCTCTGTGCCCCCTCTGTCCAAACTGCAGTGACTCCACCACTGCTTGCATGTACTGCCTGTTTTCTTGTACAATCTTGCTATGTCCAGTATCAAGGTGCGTCAAAATCCTCGTCCCGCTTTTCTGTTTTTCCTTAAACTCACACCATCCTTCCATGGCTAGTCTGTGAGAAGCACTTGCATTGTGCTGAGCCAGTTTCTCTGCTCCTTTTCTCCAGTTTGTGAACCCGGCATGAGTGAAGCTCTTTTCTGTGTGACTCGGCCCATGGCCAAGGTGGTGGAAAAAATGCCTACAGGCATAGCAAATGGCCTCATCAATTGACAGCGAGTATTGCAGCCACGAATACTGTTTGAACCACAAGTAGTTTAAACTCCTTAAAGTTGGCTGGGAATGGGATCCAAATCTCTGACGCGTGTATGACTGGAGTTGAGGCCGCCTCGGTCCCTCTGCTGGGTCTTGGCTCAAATCCACAGGGCCACCAAGATTCCTGCCGCCCGTGACCACAGCTTCACCGCTCGTTGAAGCACGCCCTTCACTCTCGGCACCGTTCTCATTTTCGTGTCTGTTAGCATTACCTCCGGTCTCAGAGTCAGAGTCTGTTGTTGTTGGAAATAAACCCTCTGCGGATGCAGCAGTCGCCGCTGATTCCGCTGACGCCGTTCCAGTTAATGCCTCTTCCTTGTCTTCATCCTCCCCTTCATTCTCATTCTCCACGTTTGGCACCATCACTCTATCCTCCACGCTGGCGCTTGAATGTGTGTGTGAATCGCCGCAACCGCCATCGTCCACTCTCACTCGTTTTTTTGGGATAACGAAAGTAAATCGGTCCATGATGCTAACTCGCAAGCTAGCGGTTAATAGCCTACGCCAAGCAACGTCAAAAGGTCAAATGTAATGTGCCGTCTGCGTGCGAAACCAGCCAATCAAATCACGTGACACAATAGCAGCAAGGGTCATCATCATTTAAAAAAGTTATGCCGGTGGCGGCAAGGAAGAAGATCCGATGATTAAATGGCTCCTCGGGATCCCCCTGCTCCATGTTGATCCTTCTGAAGATCCCTGAGAACCTCTTCTCTAAAGACTTTTTTAGTGCTCTAACTATTGTCACAATCTGCGGCAGCTGCATCTTGTTGAGGTAAGTTCCAGGACGGTGGGGACCAACATGCTGATGGTAACCACAATATCTCCTTCTGTGAGGTCTGTTGCCTCAGAAAAAGGCTCAAGCAAAGTAAAAAGGTCTTTCAGCTGGGCCCATTCTCGGACTGAAAACGCAATATTATCTGTATCACATTCCTGCACATTTCTGTGACAGCCCGGTGGTCAAGTCTGGTGAGAGCTTTTAACTGTCTTAAGGTGCTATTCCAGCGTGTATTGTTAGCTGCCGGGATAGATTTATTAGCCCCAAAGTGGGTCTCAAACATGTCTCTGACCTTAGAACTGCTGTGAAGCAGGGTTGTGAACTTGGTGGCCTTAGCAATGGCTCTTGCAATTACCTTCACTTCTTTCATGCCATCACTGACGACCAGTTGGAGCGAGTGTGCGAAGCAAGACAAGCGTTCACCTGATGACCACGGCTGTTCAAAGTCTTCTACGTCCTCCCACATCATTTCATCATCAAGGTCATCACTGTCACTTTCAGGTTGCTCTGAGTCTGGCAATCTCACTTTAAGGGCCCGCTTCATGTTGGATATGTTATCCGTCAGAATGAAGCTTATTTTGTTGCTAATGCCATACTCCTCAACAATTTCATCAAATTCTGAGGTGATTCGTTCACCACAGTGCTTCCCTGTGAAACGCCGACAATCCAGCAGAAAGGATTTTTAACTGTAGGAGTCCTTGCCTTCGCAGGCAATATGCGCAGTAACCCCAAGGAAGGAGCGAAGCCTCCTGTCAGACCAGAGGTCGGTTGTAAGTGCAACACTTGCCTGAGCTTCCACCGCTTTGATGATGTCATCCTTAACCTTACTGACTAGATAAGGTATCTGCTTCTCTGTCAAGCTGGTCCTAGACACAGGAGTGTATTTGCAGTCTATGACAGAAAGCAAGCAAAATTTGGATTTTCTACTAGAGACAGGGGCAGAGAGCATCCAATGACATGGTCCTGGAGGATGGCTTGTGTAATGGCCTGTTGCCTGGATGAATGGGCATATAAGTGGATTCTTTGCGCGAAGGAAGGTATTGTCTGCTGTGTGGTGTCTGCCATTGCCAGTGATGCAGGTCCTGCATTGTACTCCAAGTACCTGCAAAATAGGGAAAGAGACATCTGTAAGACATCTGTTCATATTCAACCACAACCAACTGTCTTGCAAGTGATATGAAAATTAAGTGTACAGTCTGTAAGGGAAATTCTCCTTTGTGAGGTTGAGAGTTGCTAAATCTCAGAAGAATTGTAGACTCAGCGTGATGAATCGGATCTCTTTAATACATGCAGCATGGAGAGAAGACCTGAAGTGTTCTCTCCCGTCTTCCAAATGTTTCTGACTTAAACACAAAACAGAGTGGGGGGTTACAACATTTCTTCCCAGAACAATGACCCCTTGATGTTTGGTGGATCGTCTCTTTCCCAGGACAGTGACCCTTTTGATACTTCATTAGAATGTAAATTTCATCTACCATCTATCTTCCTGTAACACCCCAGACGAGAGGCAATTGTCTCTCGTCTGACTCTGACACTTACGGCAAAAGGGGTTTCTCCCCTTTTGCTCTCACATCCTGATATGGTGTTTACAGTATATTTCTTACTCAATGGAAAACTATTTAATTTCTCACAAGTCTAAACATCAGGTCTTTGCATTATGAAACCTAAATCCAATCCAGTATGACACATTAACAGATCATCTCTGTATTTGACTTTATCTTTTTGCATAACTGCAGCACTATGCCTGCTCCTCCTGTCAGCCAACTAACTCATGTGTATTGCTGCTGATAAGAAATGAAACCAATCTTAACAGAAAATACACTTCTGCTCTATAAGGTCTGATGTTGTTCTCTACAGAATCTGTAGCTTAAACCATTCTGCAGCTGTAGTGGCATGATAGGCTCATAGGGCCACACAGAAGTGGACTTAACCGTGTTAACCACATCACACATTATACATACATGTACCATAAGGCTGTGTGTGTGTGTCTGTGCGCGCGCTCTCACGGATTGACAGACTGTGTGCAGCGACACTGTGCCGTACCGTATCCACCCCCCCCCCTTAAGACAGTGATGAAAGCCATGATCCCAAACAAAGAAAATACTTTCTTTATGTTGTACTGGATGACTGCGGTATGGAGAGTCCCACCATATGTGACGGCACAACACCTGACTTGGACATCAACTACATCGCATCTGTCACCACTATTGAAGAAGAACCCTGCTCAAGTCAGGACCCCAATGGCAGCGTAGTTGTTGGTGCTTTCCAAAAAAAAATGGCAAAAGAGTCTACAATAAGAGACACTTCTGTGTCCATTGCAGTAAGCCATATGCCAAAATTGCAAGGCATCTTGAAAGTGCACACCAAGATAAAATGGATGTGTCAAGAGCTCTTAGCTTTCCAAAGGGATCCAAAGAGAGAAAACAACAGCTAGAATATATTCGTCACAGAGGCAACTATGTTCATAATGCTGCTGTCATGGAGTCGGGGAAGGGACAACTTGTCCCATTGAAACAGCCACCAAAAGAAGTGCAGGCAACTGATATCATGAGCTGTGCGTACTGCCAAGGACTCTTTACAAGAGAGGTTCTGTGGCGACATGTGCAAATTTGTAAACTCAAGCCTGGGTCAATCAAACCAAAGCCCGGAAAGAACCGTGTTCAGGCTCTGTGTACATACACAGGTCTTGTGCTTTTGCATATGAACAGGCACTTGTGGGAAGTTGTCAGTGCTATGAATCCCAGTCCTGTCAAAGAAATTACAAAAAAATGACCGCGTAATTACTGAGTTTGGAGAGCACATGCTCAATAAAGGTGGGATGACAGCAAAAAATCAACAGTGCACTCGAGAAAAAATGTGTGAACTGGGACGACTGCTGGCTAATGCCAGGAAATTTACATATTTACATTACACAATTTACAATAACAAAGATGGAGGATTTTATTAATTATACCTAGAGTTGGTCAGAGCTGTCAAAGTGACATGTGGCTATGAGAGCAGCACAAACACTTTTGCCATTCCGTTACTTGCAACTAAACTTGGAAACTCTCTGGTAAAAGTCAGTAAGCTCATCAAAGCTCAGGCGCTAATATCCAATGATCAGGAACTTGTGAAGCATGCCACAGAATTCCAGCAAGTGCACAGTGAAAAGTGGAATGCAATGGTTTCTGCAACAGCACTGAGGAACATTGTTGAAGCCAAGTGGAATGCACCAACTCTAATTCCCTTTTACTGAAGAAATTCAAAAAACGCACCGGTTTCTAAATGACTTCCAAGGTGAATGCAGTGGTGCGCTGTCCGAACGTCCTTCTACAAAGGCCTGGATAGATCTGGCAAAGGTCTGTTTAAAACAAACCCTGCTATTCAACAGATGCAGGGAAGGATGCATTTTTGTCAAGGGACACATCTGAGCCCCATGAGGATTTGAACTGGGCACTGTCTGAGGTGGAAAAAAGCTCTGCAGACATTTCTCAACGATTATCATCAGAGGAAAGCGAGGCAGACCAGTTCCAATTCTTCTGACTTAAAAAATGCTCTGTGCATTAGACATCCTTGAGAGGCTTGAGGGGTTCTTAAAGACAATTGTTACATGTTTGCGAGACCTGCAGCTATGTCACACTTCCATGGTTCAGACTGCATTCGTGGCTTTGCAAATGCGTGTGGTGCAAAGTGTCCCAAGGCATTGACATCAACCAAACTGTGAAAGCATTCTGCGACCCTTTCAACAGTCCTGAACAAGACAGACATGGAGATGGACCAACTGGCCAACTTTCCACGACATCAGACTACATCGTGAGTTCTATCGACTCGCTGAGAAGACGCTGCAACTCGCGAAGATCAGCAAAGTTTTTATGGCACTTGAGCAGGAAAGATTGGTCGAGTTCCATGACAAGAATTTGAATGAAAACACAATTGATCCAAATAGTATGTTTGATTTCCATTTTCCTTTGTCTACCATTCTTTTTGTTTGACCAGATTTATAAGCTTGGTATGTCTCCTGCAGACAAAGTTCTGGGTAGTGTTGATAAAGATGGGTGCAGAGAGGAAGGAAACCATTCACCTTCTATTGATGGTATTTTTTATTTAGTTTTTAAGTAGGTTGTTGTACCATTTATTTTTGTCTCATATTCAAGATGACGTCTTTTATGGTACATTTCCTCACAACGTTCAAATACATTTGCAAATTAACACAAATATAGAATTTTAAAACTTTAATCTTTTATGGCACTGAAGTGTTTTGACACTTTATGGTCAGCATTGTTACAGCACAACTGAAGAACATGTCTGACTAAATTATGTATTTCAGCAGAAAATAATGTTGCAGGTAATGAGGGGGATAACATCCCACTAACACGCAAGAGACGCAAACAACCATCAGCAGAGGATGGCGCATATTCTGGAGATGGTGCTGTAAGACCTTCTTGCAAAGGTGAATTTTTACACAAGATCAGTAGATGAAAAGCGTTTGAAAATAAACAAAAGATTCCTTCCATCTTTTCAACCCTGAGTTTGGGGGTGCAGAGGCATTGTTGATGATCAGGTAGAATAAAACAGTCACAACCTGGTATAGTTTACTGCAACCATTACTTTTACTGAAAATATTTGAATTACATTATCCCAATTCTGCTTAAATTCTTCAGTAACATTTGCAGTGAAAGATATTTCCTTGTAAGTGTGATATTATTTATTTTACTTTAAGTATAGGTAAAGTAAAAGATCAGAATACTACGCCCACCACTTCAACCAAAAATATAGAAATATAGACACTGCATTGGCTGCTGGATTGTACCTCAACGTCGCCGCCATATTTGACCTGGCAAAGACTCGCCTGTACACGAATACAAATAAACAAGGGAACTGTGGTTTTTCTGGGTGAAAAGTGCTATAGCATTGTAATTTCTCAACTGGTTTTGAGAGTAGTAAAAAAATAGTATTAAACCATTGAATATAAAAATGGCTCATTGAAATTAGTTGAGAAATTCAAATGTTATAGTGCTTTTTAATCATAAAAAGCTCTGTAAGCTTTACTTATATACATTTACAGGCCAGTCTTGCCCAGTCTGATATGGTGGCGAAATTGATTGCGGTAATAAACCAAAGTCAGTGCAGCATGTACATGTACATGCCTTTTGTAAGCAACATTAACACGTCAGACTAAATAAGAGCTTGAGTCCCTGTGAGCTTCAATAGATTAAACAGTGTTTAAAAGATTGGTTAATTGAGCCTTTTTTCAGGTAAATACTGGATGTAATTCAGTGACAGTGAAGAAGTTGATTGTAAATCAGTTCTACAACATTCAAATGCATTTGCAAATGATGAATGCAAATACAGAATTTTAAAACTTGAATCTTTTATAGCACTGAAATGTTTTGACACAATTTTTTTTTTATGGTCCGCATTGTTACAGCACAATTGAAGTATTGTCTTGTGACGAAGAGGACATCGTCACCTTGCTTTGCACACATGGCACCACGCACTTTGGACTACAGTTTAATAATTGCACAGACACTTTAAGAGGAGCACCAGCACTTTATTGGAGATTTGCACAATACATTTTAACACTATTTTTTGCACATTTGTATGGATATGTTTATCGTATTTATTGAACGTTTATTGTCCTTGGTCGGGTCTTGGTATTGCAGGTGGGTGCTGTGTGTGCCACGCAGCTCCACCTAGAGCAGAGGGACAGAGGGTTAACAGTGCATAATAATTGTGTTAATTGCTTCAACAAGGAGCTAAGCTAAGAATGTGTATTGTGTTGCTCAATAAGTGCATGCAGTGAAGAAGTCAAGTGTGTTGTGTACTCACCGGTCTTGTCTTCAGGGTGTGCAGTCAAAAGGCTTCCCCCAGTAAAAGGGTAACCAAGTGTAAATTGGTGTGGGGGTAGTGGATGTGTGTATTGTATTTTAGTAAATGTAATATGAAGTGGGATGTGTATTTTTTTTGTTAGGGGAGGCAAATGAGGGTGTGTATATAGGTTACTGATTAGGTAGTGTAAATATAGGAATAAAAATGGTGGATTAAACATGTTGATAGGCAGTGGATCCCTGTGGATGGAATCTTCCAGGGTCATTAGCTGTGACACCAGCTGTCGTACTGATGTGTTTATGCTGTTTGCTGAGATGGAGGAATAAAGAACCACCTCTGTGACCCACCTTAAACCTGCCTGTGGATCATTTTTTGCTGCACCATCCAGCCGTAATTGTGGTCATTCTCACAAGTGGTGTCAGAAGCTGGGGCCCACGTTACAGCAAAGGATGCCAAGGCAGGGGAAGAAAAATGGCCAAGAAGAACCAGATGAGGGGCCCTGCGGAGCAGGTGCTCCAGACACCATGACGGATGCTAAAACAGAAGACAAGCTGGATGAATTAGCAGGTATGGTGAAATCACTCATGCGAGCACAAACGGAGAGAGACCAGCAAAGAGAGAAAGAGTCCTCACTTCAAGAACAGCGATGGAGACACATGCAGTATCAAGTCTCCCAAATGCAGCAACAAGTTAACATGAGGAGAGAAGAACAAAGAACAGAGCCGGACACTATGGATGAGAGTCAGCGCCCACAAATAAATGACGAAAATTATGGTGATTTTGATGACCCAGATGAAATGATGAGCCAGGCAAGTTGGGTTGTCAGACAGAGGGAACTCAAGCTACTGCCATTATGTCCAGATGATGACATTGAGCATTTCTTAACAACATTTGAGAGAATGGCCCAGGTTTGTCACTGGCCTAAAGATGGATGGGCTGTGCGTCTGGTCCCTCTGCTCACCGGCAAAGCCCGCAGCGCTTGTGTTCTGATGGACATGAAAGAATCTGAAAGATATGAAAAAGCTCCCCAGACAAGAGGACATCTTCCAGACCCGCTGCATCCGGAAGGCTAAGAGAATTACCAGAGACAGCACACACCCTGGTCACTGCTTCTTTGCCCCGCTGCCCTCAGGAAGGCGCTACAGAACACTGAGCGCCCCCACAACAAGACTAAAAAACGCCTTTTACCACAGAGCTGTTACACTACTGAACTCCACCCCCCTCCCACACTGATCCCCCCCCCCCCCATCAACACACACTTACACACACACACTGCACTACTGGTCCCTTTAAGGCTTGGACTTCTTTGCACACATTTTAATTATTGTTATTGTGAACTATTGTGTATATATTGATTGTTTTCTTTTATATTTTTATATTTATTTATATGTACAAGGCAGCTGGAAGGCTACTCCAACAAAATGTCATTGCCTCGACAATGACAATAAAGACTATTCTATTCTATTCAAAGTTAAAGCAGCAATTCTAGCAAAATATTAAATTACACCTGATACTTACTGCAGAAGATTCCAGTCCCTCAAGTTTGAGCCTGGTGAAGCTCCAAGAGAGCTGTATGTGCATCTAAAAGACCTTTTTTGCAAATGGGTTGTAGGAGATACACTGTATTAAAGGCAATGTATTAATCACTGAAGATTAATAAAACACTCGTTAATGGGGCACCACCTCCGATGTTTTGTCTATTTGAATAATCCGGAGGTAATTAATCAAATCCGACTAAACAAGGTTAACTTGTATCAATTTAAATCAATTTAGTTAGTCTCATAGCTGAATTAGTGACTTCTTTATACAGTTTCCTCGATTCTCCACATCAAAGCAAGTAAGCACAGACAACGACGTACGGTTAAATATGTTTATTTACTAAATAAATCAAGGTGAATAAATGAAATGATGATTCAGACAACAATAAAACAAACAGAAATGTGAAGACTATATGGTTAAAGTGACAGGATTATTTAAGGTGGATGAGCGATGGTAAAGTCGTGAGTCTGGGCAGCATTCAAATGTTACGAGAGTAATTTTGATACTAACGAGACTCTAACCGGACTTGTCTTGTGAAAAGATTATTATGAATTAGGAATTAAAAGAACACCAACTCATGAACGTTTAGTGAAACGTGTGCAAGATGCTTAGCCTACTTTGTCTGAAGAGTGGAGAAGCCTTTCGCTTCGATCTTTCTGCCGGATTTCGTCTGAGGGATTGCTGGCTCGCGGTAGCTGCGGGTCCCGAAGAATGAGGGAAGATGCGGTCGATCCGACTAAACAGCAGGCGGCTCTCTCTCTCGTCCAGGTGTCGGAGAGAGATCAGCTGGTCCAGCGCTCAGCAGAGGATGGTCCGGTTCGACCTCACCGCAGGCGACTCTCTCTCTCGTCCAGGTGTCGGAGAGAGATCAGCTGGTCCAGCGCTCAGCAGAGGATGGTCCGGTTCGCTGCCCAGCGGGATGGTACCGCTCGTGAGCGTAGAGGGCAGAGTAACTTCAGCTTGGCACAAAGTCCTTGAAACAGGCAGTGACACTGCGCGTTTTGCTTGGCGTTTTAGTCTTAAAAAGACTGTTGTTTATCTTCACACTCTGAGTGGTGACTTTTAACTCTAATTCAACTGATATTTAACTTTCCTGACGAGGATAACGAAAGGATGACGCTGGCCTGGCGTTTCCTCAGTTGTTTCTCAATACAAGAATAATTAAACTGAATTCTGTTCCACTGAATAAAATAGTGATACTTAACAAAAATAATAAGGACGGAACTTACTTCTATTAACGTCTAACAAAAATAAAAGCTCTTAAAGATTATCGCACGTGGTCGATTGTACGGAGATTTTTATACCTAGGAGCTTGTTACAAAAGAAGCAAAGTAAAGTGTTGAAAAATTTAGCAAAGAAGAGAAAGAGAACGAAGAGGAGAGAGCGAGGGAGTTCTGTCCCTTGGCTTTAGTAGTCCCGGCTTGCAGGCGGACCAAAAGGGGCGTACCGACCACACTCCTAGTGTGGATGTTTTAATTCCACACCTTTAAACTTGATTAATTCCAACTATCAAGTTAACGCTTCGAAATCGCGCTTAGCCTTTCTCAGAACTTTACCATGGCAAAAGTAGATGGACTTTTGTGAAACAATAAGACAATATGATCTGATTAAAATCATTGAACACTTAAATGAAATCAACACTGGATCAGAACATAAGAATACACTTGAAAACAACGTAGGACTGATGAAACTGGTCGCTTATACATGTTCCTTCTAGTGTTAGCTTAAGGCTTGTGAAGAAAAACATTTTACAGACTTTTAAATTGTAGTTTATAAACACGTTAGAAAACTAAAAAGATCTCCGACAGTCTAATCCAGTTAACCATAACTTACCACTAGATGGCACTGTGACTCCACCAAACACCAGACACCAGTGAGCATTAAGCAGGATCTCAGTCCATGTTCATCACAGAAACTTAGGAATTGGTTCAGTTTGATGAGCTTATTTTACTGGATTTCAAATTGTAAGAATTAAACAGGTGAGACTCTGATTTAATGGTTAATTAGAAATGCTTCTGAAGCCTAGAGGAAACTCTGACCATTTGTTTGGAATGTACCAAAGATAAGACTGAGCCAGATGTGTCGTTAATCTCTTCAAAGAGAGGAGGTAGAGAAAGGGGGGTTTTCCACCGTCCTTTTCTCTAGTGTGTGTATTGGAAAGTAGGGAGAAGAAGAACACGTTTGGGGGACAGATAGCACAATCGGTCCATCAGACGTGTTACCTAATTACAATTATAAAGACATTATATCACAAACAATTTTATCACAAACAATCCTGGTTCCTTTGGTTGAGGTTTTAAAGGAGAAGTAGCTTCATATGTTTCCTTCGTTTGACCTGTGTGAAAGGAATGTTCCGGTTTGTTAGGTCAAAAAGAGTTCGTACAGGGGTTACCATCGTAAATTAATTCAAACTGATTCCCTCTGGTGGTTTTATGAGAGAGAGTGTTGTTCTCCCTCCTAAGAGATGACACGGGGAGACATCCCGGCGTCTCCATCCTGATAACGTCCTCACACAGATGGAAAGTGTTAATAATGAAAAAACAACAGGGCCTCAGCAGATCAAAGGTCCACATGAGAGCATTAGGCATGTTTCCCTACATATCCCCCACTTCGATCAAATGACCGTAGTAGCGGGAATCTTGATCGATGAAGTCATGCCGTCCATCGCTGAGGAACACAAGTGTTACACTTCACGATCAGAGTTGGTGTCTTGTTATTAGCATATGCTGAGGTCTAATATAAAAAGTTATGATATATATATATATAAAAGAAAAGAAAAGGAACGATAATAATACTGACAATCCTAATTCCTAAGGGTTAGTAGGAGGTGCTAATCGTGTAGGATTGTCGGGACCTATACTAGAGTTAGTAACTGTCATCAACTAACTGTAACAGATTCGGTGTCACTACTACCACTTCGTCAATGCTCTCATTGAGTTCATCTGGTACTTCGAGTCCGGTACCAGGGTAGTTTGGTGACCTTCCACGCCTAACCATCCGAGCTAATCCACCCGTGCATTTGTCGAGCTTACACTGTAAGGCCTGAGTGCGCTTCAGGTAGAAGAAGGCTATGCCGAAAGTTATCAGGTATCCTAATGCTACAGTGCAGGCTAGGACCGTGTCAGGGGTTGACCAGGCGTAGGTGATGGGTTGAATGGGGGCGTTGCCTTTTGAGGCTATTTCTTTGAGTACATCATCGACGGGGGTTATGTCGATGGTCTGGGTACCCTCGTACTGTAGCTAGGTGATCGTGTTTGGATCTAATTCAAGGGTGTGTTTGCTGAAAAAGTCAGACACCTCGATTTCACTCTCATATTGATTTGGGTCTAAATGGTAGAGAGCGAGATCGTCAGTGTGCAGGATAGCGTTCTCTGGTACGCTAATCCATAGGTGGGATCTTCTTCTGATCCTTTGGAGGAGGGTCACGTTTGGAGGAGGATTTGGCCGGCTGGAGCGGTTTGGCACTAGAAGCTCCTCCCAACTCCAGCAGCGGTGTTTCAGTAGAAACGCTCAAGATATTTGTCTCTGTGGACTTGCCTACGGTTTGTCTTTGTTTAGAAAAACCTTTTGTGGCTAGTTCGCGTAGTTGCTGGCTAGTGAGGGTTTCTGGACATGCCATGACACCAAGGTGGTGACTAGTCGTGGGATGGAGGTTTTGTACAAACAGCGACTTGAAATATAACTCTTCCTCCATCTCTGTCTCGTTCCTGGGCCCGAAGTAGGCTTCATGGAGCCTCTCGTAGTACTCCTGAGGGGATTCTTGCCTCCCCTGTTTGACAGCTAACGCAGCAGTTAGGCCTGTTTTTGGTGTGTAGCTTTTAAACTCATCCGTTAATGCCTTACTGAGGGCCTCATAGCTCTCTTTGATTCGGCGAGGTTGTCGCTCGATGAATTTGCTGACTCTCTGATTAGAGGTTACTCTAATTAGATAGATTTTGTCATCGACAGAGACGTCTGGGAATTTCCTCAGATAAAACTCTATGTCTTTCAAGTAAGCACTGGTGTCGTGAGTGCCACCAGGCTTGGGATCGAAACGGGTTATGTTTCGAGCCATTTTATCTAGGTCTAGCTCTTGGCTTTTTAGGACCTGTTTTAGCCCTGAGTTGTCTTCCTGCAGTTTAGTTTGTTCATCCTCTTGTGTTTTAACTTCAGACTCCAGTCGTCTGCTGTAGTCTGTTGCACTAGTTAGGGCTTCCTCTGACTCAGTTAGAGACTCCTCTACTTTGGCTAAGGACTCCTTTGTTTCCCCAAGTTGCTTTTTAAGAGTTTTGTTTACGTTTTTTCTGGCCTTCATTTCAGTTAAAGCGTTATTTAGCAATTGGTTACTACGCTTTTGTTGGGCAGACATCACGATAACTATCATCCCTAGCATTTTCTCCTTGGCTTTTCCTTTCATTTCTTCGGTCATGGACTGGGCTACTAATGCGGACATCACGTCATGTAACTCACTAGGGTCGGTCTTCTGGATTTCATCTGCATATTTTGGTAGCGACTCTTTGGTGAGATCAGATATTGCTAGATCTAGATCGTCTAAGGGATTCTTTAGATCTATGTCGTCCAAATTTTCGGACTCTGCCATTGTTTTAGTTTGTTTTGAAAAATTTAAATCTTAAATTTATTTGCTTTGTTTATTTTATTTTATTTGGGCTTTAAATTCTAATTGTCTTCAATTAGAGGTAGGTTTCGCTCTGATTGACTTAAACCTGTGAAATTCAAAACAAGCAAGCGTTTGGATTTTAAAGAATCTGAAAGCTGATGTGTTAACAACAAAGGTTAAAGTATTTGACCTCACTGTAAGGCTACTCGGACGTGTAGTTAATGGCTTACTTCCTTGACTAACATGCGTTGTAGCATATCAAAATCGAATTCAAAAGTAACCTTAAAAAAAAATTCAATTGAATTTGGATTAATTTCAAATCTGGTTAAAGTTATTAAATGCAGTTTACAAATTAATTAATTTGATTTAACCTGAATGATGAGACACTTTAATCCACTATAGTAGTTATTGTAGTATCACAAGTTTACAATCGTACCATTTAGCAAGTACCTATATGTAGTGATAGTCTATTAAAGCTGAGGGACCAAATTCAGTAAACCAAGTTAGCCAGCAGAGGGTGCTATTTAGACGTATTTGTTGTTAACAGAATCAGCAAACAGGTGTATTGTTACAAACTTAATCTTTACCTGAATGATCATTGGAGGAAGCTATCATAAAAATAAAAGTCTTTAGTAGAGTCGAGCAGCAGAGGGCGCTATTACGAATTTAGAGGTTTTAATAGAGTCGAGCACTAGAGGGCGCTGTTACAAATTTAGAGGTTTTAATAGAGTCGAGCACTAGAGGGCGCTGTTACAAATTTAGACTTTTAACAGGCTAGAGGAAGAGGGATCAGAGGGGGGACTTTTAACTCCGCCCCCTGATATACCCCCCTTGTCTTAACAGAATTAGCAGCAGTTCAGTTCACTTTTTCACACAACAGCAGAGACTGGGCGCATTGACTTCTTATTACAGACAGTTTTCAGCACATCAGGAAACACTCAACCAGCAACCAGCATTGCATTCAATGTTAGCTACAATTTTAGCTGATAGAGGTTATCTTCCCTCTTTTACACAGCCAAATATACTGTCTCTGATCGGATTGTTGCCACAGCAACCAATCTTGATACTACAGGAGTAGTACCATAAACAACCTCTCACTGTTTACACAGTTGTTTCCTGTTCAGGTAGCTAATCTAAATCAGAAAACACGAGGGTCTGATCAAGTTACAAATATTTCTGGAACATCGCAGCAAATACGAACTTTCTCAGGATGAAACTATGCTCTGGCGCAGCGCAGCAGCGAAGTATTCATCAAACCGGTTAACTTTAGAAGTGTACGCGACACTTATGCATGCAAATAACTCACAGCCCTGATTCAACACAGGATCTGTTCTTGAACCTTAACGCACGGCGGCGCTGACAACTTTTAACTCACAGATCTGGTATTACAGCGCAGAATCTGTCTCCATTCATTCCAACATGCAGCGATGTTGAAATTTATCACTCACGGATCTGGTGCTCACGCAGCATCCGTACACATTAATCTCATATTAAGCAGCACACAGCTCCGCGGAGTTTTATGCTCACACACAATTCAAGGTATTATGCAGTCAAGAATATAATGTTAAGTATCGCATTAATCATTCAGTGGACAGCTAAACAACGTTAAACAGCTTGGGATTTGATCTACAAAACCGATGTTTGTCTGTACACTTAATTTAATGCAGAGAACCGTGGTTATAAGTAGCCTCACGCGGACGGCACCATCTTTAATGTAGGAGATACACTGTATTAAAGGCAATGTATTAATCACTGAAGATTAATAAAACACTCGTTAATGGGGCACCACCTCCGATGTTTTGTCTATTTGAATAATCCGGAGGTAATTAATCAAATCCGACTAAACAAGGTTAACTTGTATCAATTTAAATCAATTTAGTTAGTCTCATAGCTGAATTAGTGACTTCTTTATACAGTTTCCTCGATTCTCCACATCAAAGCAAGTAAGCACAGACAACGACGTACGGTTAAATATGTTTATTTACTAAATAAATCAAGGTGAATAAATGAAATGATGATTCAGACAACAATAAAACAAACAGAAATGTGAAGACTATATGGTTAAAGTGACAGGATTATTTAAGGTGGATGAGCGATGGTAAAGTCGTGAGTCTGGGCAGCATTCAAATGTTACGAGAGTAATTTTGATACTAACGAGACTCTAACCGGACTTGTCTTGTGAAAAGATTATTATGAATTAGGAATTAAAAGAACACCAACTCATGAACGTTTAGTGAAACGTGTGCAAGATGCTTAGCCTACTTTGTCTGAAGAGTGGAGAAGCCTTTCGCTTCGATCTTTCTGCCGGATTTCGTCTGAGGGATTGCTGGCTCGCGGTAGCTGCGGGTCCCGAAGAATGAGGGAAGATGCGGTCGATCCGACTAAACAGCAGGCGGCTCTCTCTCTCGTCCAGGTGTCGGAGAGAGATCAGCTGGTCCAGCGCTCAGCAGAGGATGGTCCGGTTCGACCTCACCGCAGGCGACTCTCTCTCTCGTCCAGGTGTCGGAGAGAGATCAGCTGGTCCAGCGCTCAGCAGAGGATGGTCCGGTTCGCTGCCCAGCGGGATGGTACCGCTCGTGAGCGTAGAGGGCAGAGTAACTTCAGCTTGGCACAAAGTCCTTGAAACAGGCAGTGACACTGCGCGTTTTGCTTGGCGTTTTAGTCTTAAAAAGACTGTTGTTTATCTTCACACTCTGAGTGGTGACTTTTAACTCTAATTCAACTGATATTTAACTTTCCTGACGAGGATAACGAAAGGATGACGCTGGCCTGGCGTTTCCTCAGTTGTTTCTCAATACAAGAATAATTAAACTGAATTCTGTTCCACTGAATAAAATAGTGATACTTAACAAAAATAATAAGGACGGAACTTACTTCTATTAACGTCTAACAAAAATAAAAGCTCTTAAAGATTATCGCACGTGGTCGATTGTACGGAGATTTTTATACCTAGGAGCTTGTTACAAAAGAAGCAAAGTAAAGTGTTGAAAAATTTAGCAAAGAAGAGAAAGAGAACGAAGAGGAGAGAGCGAGGGAGTTCTGTCCCTTGGCTTTAGTAGTCCCGGCTTGCAGGCGGACCAAAAGGGGCGTACCGACCACACTCCTAGTGTGGATGTTTTAATTCCACACCTTTAAACTTGATTAATTCCAACTATCAAGTTAACGCTTCGAAATCGCGCTTAGCCTTTCTCAGAACTTTACCATGGCAAAAGTAGATGGACTTTTGTGAAACAATAAGACAATATGATCTGATTAAAATCATTGAACACTTAAATGAAATCAACACTGGATCAGAACATAAGAATACACTTGAAAACAACGTAGGACTGATGAAACTGGTCGCTTATACATGTTCCTTCTAGTGTTAGCTTAAGGCTTGTGAAGAAAAACATTTTACAGACTTTTAAATTGTAGTTTATAAACACGTTAGAAAACTAAAAAGATCTCCGACAGTCTAATCCAGTTAACCATAACTTACCACTAGATGGCACTGTGACTCCACCAAACACCAGACACCAGTGAGCATTAAGCAGGATCTCAGTCCATGTTCATCACAGAAACTTAGGAATTGGTTCAGTTTGATGAGCTTATTTTACTGGATTTCAAATTGTAAGAATTAAACAGGTGAGACTCTGATTTAATGGTTAATTAGAAATGCTTCTGAAGCCTAGAGGAAACTCTGACCATTTGTTTGGAATGTACCAAAGATAAGACTGAGCCAGATGTGTCGTTAATCTCTTCAAAGAGAGGAGGTAGAGAAAGGGGGGTTTTCCACCGTCCTTTTCTCTAGTGTGTGTATTGGAAAGTAGGGAGAAGAAGAACACGTTTGGGGGACAGATAGCACAATCGGTCCATCAGACGTGTTACCTAATTACAATTATAAAGACATTATATCACAAACAATTTTATCACAAACAATCCTGGTTCCTTTGGTTGAGGTTTTAAAGGAGAAGTAGCTTCATATGTTTCCTTCGTTTGACCTGTGTGAAAGGAATGTTCCGGTTTGTTAGGTCAAAAAGAGTTCGTACAGGGGTTACCATCGTAAATTAATTCAAACTGATTCCCTCTGGTGGTTTTATGAGAGAGAGTGTTGTTCTCCCTCCTAAGAGATGACACGGGGAGACATCCCGGCGTCTCCATCCTGATAACGTCCTCACACAGATGGAAAGTGTTAATAATGAAAAAACAACAGGGCCTCAGCAGATCAAAGGTCCACATGAGAGCATTAGGCATGTTTCCCTACAGGGTTAAGCCAGAGAAATCAACAGTTAAAGAACTAGTTGACACTATTATTCTTGAACAGTTCCTGAGGATGGTCCATGCAGAGCTGGAGATCTGGATCAGAGAGCATGACCCCAAGACAGCAGAGGAAGCTGCACGCCTGGCCGGCGTCGTCACATCAGCCAGAAAAGGAAGCTGAGCTGCCACCTTTGGCTGGGAGAACCACCAGGTCCATTCAAGTAAGTCCTCTGGGGGTAAACAGGGGCTTGGTCAAGTCACGAGGTAGATGGTTTTCAAGTGATGGGCAGTTTACTCCCCAGGCCACAAGCTATGCTAAAAGTCGATGTCAGGTGTTACCACTGTAATGGTTTAGGGCATAGAAAACCATTTTGCCCAGCTTTGAGCCACACTAAACCATCTTTCCTTTGTTCTGCTCCAAGGCCAGCTACAGTGGGTACAGTGAGGGACGCAGGCCATGCAGCCCCAGTTCTGATCAATTGAAAGCGTGAAATAGCATTACTTGACTCTGCAGGTTTTCAGACTGTAGTTTTGTCCGGTTTGGTCCCCAGAGATAAATGGAGTAAAGACAGATCACGGATAAGCTGTATTCATGGAGATGAGCATGTTTATCCTACAGCTGAAGTTTATCTGACTGTGGGGGGGGGCAGACTTTAATGTTGCCTGTGGCATTAGCTCCAACATTGCCATACACTCCAGGCCAGTGGTTCTCAACCTTTTTAAGTCGCGACCCCCAATTCAATATGCACTGCTGTCCGCAGTTGAATACATTGTGATCTCGTTGATCTGCTCTGTACATGCGACATCTATTGCACGTCTGTCCGTCCTGGGAGAGGGATCCCTCCTCTGTGGCTCTCCCTGAGGTTTCTTCCGCATTTTTTTTTCCCTGTTAAAAGGGCCTTTTTTTGGGGCAAGTTTTTCCTCACTCGAATCGAGGGTCGAAGGACAGAGGGTGTCATCTCTGTACAGATTGTAAAGCCCTCTGAGGCAAACTGTGATTTGTGAATTTGGGCTATACAAATAAAATTTGATTTGATTTGACCCCCCCCCCCCCCCCCCACCCACACACAATCAATACACCGTAGGCTACGTCGAATTTACAAATCAGACAAGCACTTATAATCACACTTCAGCTATTAGTTTCTTTATCATTTTATTTTGAAACACTTTTGAATATTTTGAAAAAGATAAAGCAGCATCAAGAGTCTGACTTTTCACGTGAGCTACAGACCGACGATGGTCGCTACATCCCATCATATTGCTGGTAGTTGAGCCGGTTAAAATGTAAACAATTAACGCAAACTTTTTTTCTTTTTAATGAAATAAAATGATAACCAGCACATGCTAATTAGGAAGCCTTAACAAAACACACTGGGGAGAAAAACTGCCCATGTTTCATTTTAAACATCTATGTTGCTGAGAGCTTAAACATGAAAAAGAACGTCATAACATTGTGTCATAACAACAACTTAACAAGTTTTGTTAAAACAAACTCCTAACTCTATAAACGTTGTCTTCTTTTTTTTTCTTCACAAAGCCAAATAGCTGCAACCACTATGTAATGTGATGGCTGGGCCTTTTGTTTGCCTCTTGTTTGAACAGAGCAGCTGCAGTCTTGGCTTTATGTTAGACACGGCCACGCGAAGATCACTCTCAACTCTGAGGAGTCGTGATCTGTATTTGTTTTTCAGTATTTTCATCTGTTTTTTGTTGTCAGTGCAGAAAAGGTCTTTTCACACAGATATGTGGATGCAAATGGAAATAGTACATCGGTTGCAGCTTTTGACAGTGCTGCGTACTTTGTTGCTACTTGACAACCAGGACTCTTCCAGTGCGCATGCCGAGATAGCAGTCTGTAACGTGCGGTCAGAGGAGAGATCTAGCAGGGCGTCCTGCAGCTCTGATGGCAGGTGATGTGCGGTGGAGCCGGTGAAAGGCTGGCGTATCCAGTCGTACTTTTCCGGCGTGTCATCATTTGGGAAGTACTTATTGAAACTTTCAAGCAGGCTTCTGAGGTGAGAGGCAATAATTCCTTTCATAGTTTGAATGGTTATGTCGTAACTCTCCATAAAGTCATCAAGCTCAGGGAACATTTCAACACTTGCACAGCCCACCACTTCAGCTTTCTCTTAAATGCCATGACCTTTTCAGAGAGAATAAGGACATTTGTGTTTGGGCCTTGTAGGGACAAGTTTAAGCTGTTTAGTTTGTCAAAAATGCTGGCTAAATATGCGAGGCTCGTGACCCACTTTGGGTCAGTCAGATAGTCAGCAAGGGGAGAACTACAGTCTGATAAAAATATGCGGACCTCCTCACGCAGTTCAAAGAGCCTCGTTAAAACTTTGCTGTGAGAAAGCCACCTGACCTCTGTGTGAAAGAGGAGTGCTTCGTGGTCTGATCCCATTTCATGACAAAGTGTGGCAAAGAGTCTGCTTTGCAGTGGCCGTGATTTAATGAAATTGACAATCTTAACTGATGTTTGGAGGACACCTGCCAGCAAGTGCTTCCCTGTGGATCATACAGTGCAGAAATTTCACATGGGGGCTACCTCTAACACGCAGGCCCTCAAACCTTTTCTTGCCCCCTGCATAGCTCCAGCTCCATCTGTGCACACAGAGACACAGCTCTCCCATCTCAGTCTCTCTTTTTGTATGTTACTGTTGAGCTTGTTGAAAATGTCCCGTCCAGTGCATGTTCCCTCCATTGATGAGCAAAACATGTCCTCGTAGCTGTACCTCACAAAGGCCAGCAGCTGCGCATCTCCTGACACATCTGTGCATTCATCAATTTGCTCTTCCTCACTCTGTCAATGAGTTGCTCTTTAATGTCATTTGCTATGTCCTGAATGCGGCGCCCCACGGTGTCATTTGACAGGGGAATGGTTAAAGAGTGTTAGATATTTTCTCCCCATGCATTGCTCTTGTGATTGCTACAGCTGCGGGACGGATGAGACTCTCCGCAATCGTGTGAGCCTTTTTCGATTGAGCCACCAGATATGCGACCTCATATGAAGCTGCCAGGGCCTTAGCAGGGACTGTAGAATATTCACTCACCACTGTTTTTTGCCTTTTTAGTTCTTGCTCCCTGCGCTGAAAAAAATCAATTGGCTTATAAGTTAAGCTGCTGTGTTTTGTCTCTAAATGTCTTTTTAGTTTTGCTGGCTTCAAGCTCTCAGTGCCATACGTTTCTCAGGTGGTGGTTCTGGTGGCTGATCTTGGGACCCCTGCTGCTGCTGCTGACTGTCTTGTGCTGGAACACTTTTTCTTTTAAGCCATCGCTCCATTTTTCCAGCTAGCAAACTTGCTGCAGCTGTGGCTAAAACAACAACGCGCCTTTTTTCTCTCTCTTTTTCTTTGTTTTTATTTCCCCCCACGGTGAGAGGCGGGGTAGAGAGAGAGCCGTGTCTGTATGTGTGAATGAGAAGGGCAGACATGCAACTGGTTTTGAGTAATAAAATGCCTGTTTGAGACCAACCGCTCGTCGTCCTTGTAACATCCGGTTGGACGCTCATTATTTTGCGCATTTATATTTTTCCAAAATGATTTGGCGACCCCCAGAAATCATCTCGCGACCCCAATTGGGGTCAGGACCCCGAGGTTAAGAAATGGCTGCTCTAGGGGATGATGTACCCACACTCTATGACCTTATGACCCCGCCAATATGCAAACCTGACGCGAGCAGTGAGGAGGATCAGAGTTCAGTAGCCGATTTCAGTGAGCCATTGAGTGATTCAGTCACATTGCCTGTGTCACCACCAGAGTGCAGAGGGAGTCCTCAGAGAGCTGCCTTTCTTTGGGGTAGACTGGGAAGCAGGGCCAGTTAAACCTCACAAGTCACAAGCACAGAGAAGACGGGAGAAGCTAAAGGGTTCACTTAGACAAGGAGCACAAAGCTCTCCTTAACCACCAGAACTGCTTGATTTTGAGTTTCCCCCAGATCTGAGCTCACTGCAAAAACAAGATGTGACACTGAAGCAGTAGTTTGAAAAGGTGACAGATGTGGAGGGTGTTCAACAAAATAACCCAAGCTGTTTAGATGATGACACCTACATGGTGAAGGAGGGTCTTCTCTATCAGAAAAGGGGAAAAACTGAGACTTTAGCACTGCCACAACAGTTCAGACAGAGAGTTATGGAGATGGGGCATTCTATTCTATGGGCAGGTCACCTGGCTTTCCAGAAAACTCTGAACAGGATTGGAAGCTGCTTTGTTTGGCCAGGGATGAACACTCAAGTCTCTCAGTGCTGTGCTTCCTGTGAAACCTGCCAACTAACCTCTGCTAAAGGAGTTACACGTACCCAATTACAGTCTTTGCCCATCATTGATACACCTTTTGAGAGGATAGGCATGGACATTGTAGGCCCATTTGAGAAAAGTTCCTCAGGCCACCTTTACATTTTGGTCATGTGCGACTATGCCACACGGCACCCTGAAGCCTTCCCTCTCAGGTCTTTCAAAGCTAGACAAGTAGCAGATTGCCTTTTACAACTTTTTTCTAGAGTAGGCATACCCAAGGAGATTTCAACAGACTGTGGGACGGATGGGCTGATGGAGCGCTATAACCAGACACTGAAAAACATGCTGCGCAAGTTTGTGTCTCACACAGGTTCGGATTGGGACTGCTGGCTGCCATACCTGCTGTTTGCGTACAGAGAGGTCCCATAAGCATCTACGGGCTTCTCTCCGTTTGAACTGTTGTATGGGCGCCAGGTGAGAAGACCGCTGGACCTGCTGAAAGATTACTGGGAGAGTTCGAAGCCAGAAGGAGAAAATGTGGTGGCATATGTGGTAAAAATGAGGGAGAGACTGGAGAAGATGATGGCGCTTGTACATGAACACATGGAGTCGGCTCAACAAAACCAGAAGGTGTGGTATGATCAAAAGGCCAGAGAGCGGGTCTTTCATCCAGGCCAAAAAGTACTGTTGTTGTTGTTGTTGTTGCCAACCAGTGAAAGCAAGTTGCTGACTAAGTGGCATGGACCATATGAAATCAGCAAACGTGCGGGTAAGGTCACACATGAACTTTTTATGCCGGACAGGTTTAAAAGATACCAGACTTTTCATGTTAACCTGCTTAAGGAGGTCCAGGTGCGTTCAGAGCCTGTGCACCAGCAGCATTTGGTCCGTGCGGTGCAGGAGGAGGATACTGTTGACAAGTTCTTCCCAACTACCACCACAACAGCAGAGGGCCCAGAAGTGGACCTGTCACATCTGTCTCTCACCCAACAAGCAGAGGCGAAGCCCCTGCTTGACCCAGAACTCTTCAGGGAGACACCAGCTTTCACCTGACTGGTGCGGCACAGGATTCGGCTGAAGGGAGATGCCCCAGTGCAGTAGAAAAGCTACAGGATTCCTGAGCGGTTGATTCCTCTGCTGCAAAAGGAAATTAGGCTGATGTTAGAGCTGGGAATAACAGTGAGTGGCAGGCCCATTGTATTGGTCCCAAAGAAAGATGGTACTCTCAGATTTTGTATTGATTTCAGATACCTGAATACAGTGTGCAACTTTCGGTACATCACCACACTGGACCTCAGCAAGGGCTACTGGCAGGTTGCCTTAGCACCAGATGCCAAGGGGATGACAGCTTTCAGAACACCATTTGGTATGTATCAGTTTAAGGTCATGCCATTTGGTCTCCAGGGGGCGCCAGCCACGTTTTAAAGACTAATGGACCATGTTTTGAGGGATTTATCTGACTGTGTGGCTGCATATTTGGATGATGTAGTTATTTTCAGCCAATCATGGGAGGAGCATATGGTGCACCTGCAACAGGTGCTGCAGAAAATGGAGGCAGCTGGCCTCACCATTAACCCTCACAAGTGTGCTGTTGCCCAAAGAGAAATGGAATACTTGGGTTACGTCATTGGATTTGGACAGATTAAACCACAGCTGGGGAGAGTGGAGGCCATCCAATCCTTTCCTGTTCCCACCACCAGAAAGAGACTGAGGGGATTCCTTGGTCTGCTGGGTTGGTATTATAAGTTTGTGCCTCATTTTGCAGATAAAGCTGTTGTGTTGAATGATCTAACCAAAGCCTCTGCTCCAAACAAGATTCAATGGACTGATGAGTGTGACAGAGTCTTCAGGGACCTCAAGGAAGCCATCTGCATTCACCCAGTCCTCCACAGTCCTGACATTGAGAAGCCTTTCATCCTGCTCATCAGTGGGCAAAAACATCTCCTCCACCCTCACTCTCAGGACTGGAACCCCTCAGGGCTGTGTGCTGAGCCCAATGCTCTTCACACTATTCACACATGACTGCACCCCCATCTACCCCTCAGACACTGTCATTAAGTTTGCCGATGACATGACTGTAGTTGGCTTGATCTCAGAGGAGGATGAGACAGCTTACAAGGCATGAGGTGGATCATCTCATACAGTGGTGCGGAGCAAACGACCTCATCCTCAACACCTCTAAAACCAAGGAGATGATCGTTGACTTCTGTAGGACTAAGGTGGAACCGTACGCACCCCTCCACATAAATGGGGAGACGGTGGAGGATGTAGAAAAGCTGAAGTTTCTGGGAGTCACACTGTCGAACCAGCTGGCATGGACGAACAACACCATGCAGCTGGTCAATAAAGCTCAACAGAGACTCTTTTTCCTGAGGAAACTGAAGCGGGCCAAACTACTCCTCAACTTCTACAGAAGCACCATCGAGTCCATCCTGACCACCAGCGCCACAGTGTGGTACGCCAGCTGTACAGCCGCAGAACGCTACAGTCTCTATCGTGTGGTGAAGGCGGCTCAGCGCGTCATCAGGTTGAAGTTCCCCGAACTGGACACCATTTACACAAAAAGGCTCAACAAGAAAGCCCTCAGCATCCTTAGAGACACCCCACACCCGGTCACTCCATGTTTGAGCTGTTACCATCTGGCAGAAGGTTCAGGACAATCAGAACCAAAACAAACAGACTAAGAAACAGCTTCTACCCCAGAGCTGTTGCCTACATCATCCCACTTCTATCATAACAGTCACTGTTATACACACGCATGTTATACATGCTGCTGCTATCACTTATTATTATTATTATTATTATTATTATTATTATTATCATTATTTGAAGCTGCACTGATACCTTTCTGCTGCACAGACATTTTATTTTATATATACTGCTGCTCTTGTCTTGTTTTGTTGATCTCCATGTGTGCCTTTTATGTTTTTTAATTTTTTTTAATATATGTTTTATATTGTCTAACTAATTGTTGTCTTTTACCGAGAATAGTCTAACAAAGTTTCATTGTACACCCAGTATAATGACAATAAAAGATTCATTCATTCATTCATTCATTCATTCATTCATTCAGACGGACACTTTTGGAGTGGGCCTGGGAGCAGTGTTTCTGCAGGAGGTGGAAGGAGAGGAGGTGGTGGTGGAAGGAGAGTTGGAAGCTGCTGGACAGAGAGACAAAGGTACTCTACAGTGGAAAAGGAGTGCTTGGCGATGAAGTGGGCCATCGACACCCTCAGATATTATCTGCTGGGGCGGCACTTCTTTCTGGAAACTGATCATCGGTCTTTGCAGTGGCTTTATCGCATGAGGGATGCCAACATGCGCATCGCTAAGGTGGTACCTGGCCCTGCAGCCCTATGACTTCACGGTGCACTACAGGTCAGGGAAGTCAAATGTGGTGGCGGACTGTCTGTCCAGAATGTCAGAGGAATGAGGTACTGTTCTCTTTGGGGAGAGGGAGGAGGAAATGTGACGAAGAGCACATCGTCACCAGGCTTTGCACACATGGCACCACGCACTATGGACTGAGTGTGACTACATATGCAGAGGAGCAACAGCACTTTATTGGAGATTTGCACAATACATTTTAACACTGTTTTTTGCACATTTGTATGGATATGTTTATCGTATTTATTGAACGTTTATTGTCCTTGGTCGGGTCTTGGTTTTACAGGTGGGTGATGTGTGGGCCACGCAGCTCCACCTAGAGCAGCGGGACAGAGGGTTAAAGGTGCATATTAAATGTGTTAATTGCTTCAACAAGGAGCTAAGCTAAGAATGTGTATTGTGTTGCTCAATAAGTGCATGCAGTGAAGAAGTCAAGTGTATTGTTTACTCACCAGTGTTTGTCTTCAGGGTGTGCAGGCAAAAGGCTTCCCCCAGGAAAAAAGACAAAGTGGGATGTGTATTTTTGTTGTTAGGGGAGGCAAATGAGGGTGTGTATTTGTTACTGATAAGGTGGTGTAAATATAGGAATAAAAATGGTGGGTTAAACATGTTGATAGGCAGTGGATCCCTGTGGATGGAATCTTCCAGGGTCATTAGCTGTGACACCCTATAAATGGGGGCCATTTTAACAACCTGGGGGAGGTGGTACTGATGTGTTATGCTGTTTGCTGAGGTGGAGGAATAAAGAACCACCTCTGTGACCCACCTTAAACCTGCCTGTGGATAATTTTTTGCTGTACCATCCAGCCGTAATTGTGGTCATTCTCACATGTCTGACTGAATATTTTGTATTTCATAGAACCATCAGCAGAGTAAACTATTGCAGCTGATGAGGGGGATAACATCCCACCAACACACAAGAGACGCAAACAACCATCAGCAGAGGATGGAGCATCTGGAGTCGGTGCCAGGAAACCTTCTTCCAAAAGTGAATTTTGAAACATTTTCATTTATTTGGAGTAACATAAGTAGATCTGGGTGTGTAAAATAAATTTAAAAAACGCACGCCTCAGTCTGGTGGCACCCTAGTACATTTAGTCAAGTAATGTATTTAATTACAAATTTGAGATACTTGTACTTAAATTTAGCCTTTTCTTTTCATATTACTTTTAAAGTTCCACTTTACTACATCTTAGAAGCAAATATTGCACTTTTTTCTCCACTACATTTATCTGACAGCTATAGTTATTACCAGTTACACTGGAAATTATTATTTTTTTGCACAAAAATGAAGGGCTTATACAATATGGTTTGTTATAAATTCAAGTATTCATCAGTTTTTACATATTTTGCTTATATTTGATTAATCAGTTGATTGACAGAAAATTAATTGATAACAATTTTGATAGTGGTTTCAGTTATTTTTCCAGTAAAATCATGTGGTTGCCGCTTTACAGCTGGTATGACATTTGCTGCGTTTCCTTTAAATCATTTCAATGTATTTATAATGTTCAGGTTTGGACTGGACATTGTGAAGGTGTCACTTGGGCCTCTGGCTTACTGTGACCACAGTTCTCAATATTTTTACCGATCAAAGGATTAATGGAGAAAACAACCAGCATGAAAATAACCATCGGTTGCTGTCCTAAACAAAATATTACAAAATCCTACCTTTACGTTATTGTAATCATTCTTAATGCCGGTCATCGGGTCAGAATTTCTGTTATCTGGTTAGATTAGTCATAAAATGGAAACTATTTTTCATGGTGGAGTGCTGAGGATGAATCGAGTCTCACAGCCTGTGGAAAGAAGCTTCTTGTTAGTCTAGTGATGCAGCACTAAAACAAACAAGCTGGTCAGGCCTGGTATTATTTGTTGTGAGCGCCTGTTCATAAGTGGACAGCTCCAAGTACAGGTGTGAATGCCTTAGGATTTGATGACTCAGACCGCAGTCAGTGGTGGTCTTGGCCACACGTGACCACATTCTTTTAGCACTGTGTAAGCACATGTGTCCTGGACCAGATTGAAGCACCGCCTGTTCAACTGATATTTTCTGTAGAGTGCTGATCACACTAAGACTCATTATGGGCATAGCCCCTTCAGAAACGTCCATAATGCAAAATAATTAATAGAATAAATGTCTGAGGTAAAACACAGCCCTCTATGCACTCTCCCCTCTCCTCCTCTCCTCTCCTTAGCAGCGGCAGTCAAATTTCAACACTTTTATATTACACTTTTGTATTTTTTCTGCCAGCTTTAAGCCTTAATACTGCAGCCTTTTACTATAGGTAAACTTATTTTTTTACTTGCGGACACTCTATGATGGCAGGCCGAGGGAGAAATGATGCTTCTAAAACAGGCTGCGACAGGCCCCAGCCATCACCTGAGCAGCTAGATGCTAATGCTAATGCCACTGTGGCGAGAGCGGGTGTGAGTGTGTGTTTGTGTGAGCGTGTGTATGTGTAGTGTGTGTCGTCAACAACGCCACCTGGGATTTTAACCCAGGAAATAGCCATACAAGGCCAACACTAGGGCTGCAACTAACGATTATTTTGGTTGTCGACTAATCTAACGATTATTTTTTCGATTAGTCACAATTATTATTATTATTATTACCTCATATTCTCAGAGCAAATTAAAAACCCATGAAACATGTATTTGAAAACATAATATTTTGAAACAACTGCATTTTTAAATTGTTATTTTAATGAAACATAAATTAACAAAATAATACATTAAAGTGCAAGTTGTGATAACAAAAACATAATGTACAAATAACTTTACTATACTATAACTATACCTTTTTGAAATATTGCTGCCAAGTCCAAAATTTCAAATAAAACTAGTAAATGTAAATAAAATAAAAAAAATCCAGTACAAATGACTGTATAATTCACAAATTCTTCAAATTGCAATGCAGGAATGTGAGCATATCAACATACTCAGGTGTGAGGCTGGCTCTCTTCTTGGAGGTTATGTTCCCAGCAGCTGAGAACAGTCGCTCAGAAGGAGTAGAAGTGGCAGGAATGCACAAGAATGACCAGGCTAATGATGCAAGACTTGGATATTTTGCTTCATTTGACTTCCACCAAGATAGGGGATTAAAGTACATCAGTACCTGCAATGGGACAACAGATGAAAATTAGGCTTGTGAAAAAGTATGGCATGTTACAGTTGATGTTAAATGTTAATTAATAAGAACTGTTCTTATTTAAACACATAAATCTTGCCTCGTTGGTGATAGCTTGGTTGTGAGCATCCTGTTCAGCAGTCTCACTGTCAGTATCTGTTGAGGAGTCACATCCAAACAGTGAATCAAGAGACCCATTTGAAGTTCTCTTAGCACATGTAATGGCTTCCTCATTCTCACTGGCACACTGCCTCTTTGCAGTTTCTTCTTGCATGGACTGTAAGGCAAGAGATTGGACTTTACTTTGAAATTTCTGACACCAGGTTCAGTGTTCAGTTTCTGAAAACGCGGGTCCAGTGCAGCTGCAATGATCTGTGTGTTTGTGTTGTCATCTTTGACAGTGACTTCTCTGGACCAGCGTGCAGTTGTCTCCTGTGAAGCAGCTGCCTGGAATGCCAGAAACAGAAGCTGTATCATAGGTGGTCTGAGTGGACTTCTGAAGCCCTCTGACCAGAGGAGGCAGGGCAGAGGCGGTAGCATAGGTTTCACCACTCAGGTAGACAGTGGCACTTTCAAAGGCCTGAAGAGCTTTTGCCAGTTCCTCAAGCAAGGCCCACTGGTCTGGTTTCAGGTCGAGATGCTGTTTCCCTTTCTGTGTTACTGTTTGGGTTAGACAATGTTGCAGTCAGCGGCCATCTCTGTTCTAGCAGACGAGTCACCATGTAAAAGGTGCTATTCCACCTAGTAGAGACATCTTGGATAAATTTCTTCTCTGGGATTCCCATTTGTTTCTATTTGGTCTTCAGCTTGCTTGAGGCTAGTTCACTTCTTTTGAAGTGCTCTACAAGACACCTCGCTGCTCCTAGTGTTTTAGTGATCTGAGGATGTTTCAGAGCATGACCGATCACCTATTGTGGCCAAGTGTGGCCTGCACAGCGGACTGAATTCCACCCATGCTTTTCTTTCAAAATGTTTGCAGCCAGCACTGTGTCAACATTGGAGCCATTGTCATGGACAACAGCCACAATCTTGCTAGCAGGGACCTCAAACCTTGCCATGGCATACTCAATCCATGCAGCAATGTTAACTCCAGTGTGTCGTTCTTCCAGTGGCATGGTGGTGAGGCAGAAGCTAGTGAGTTCCCAGTCATCACTTAAAGTGACAAGTGATGCCAAAATATGCCTCTGTGGCAATACTGGTCCAGGCATCAGCTGTCAGGGCAATCTTGCTCTTAGTTGATTTAAGGACGTCTATAAGATAGATTAATGTTGAGTCGGTGTGTAACTATGCCAAAACAATGTCGGACTCCGTAGTTTTCTCCGGGCCCCTGCCAAACCTAACCAGTGATGACATGTTCAGCCGCATGTCATCATTCAACCGCTGGCTGTCAAGGTGGTGTCCAGCAAACGATGTGGGCTTTGTTGATAATTGGCGGACTTTCTGGGGAAAACCTGGTCTCATTAGGAGAGACGGCATCCATCCCACTTTGGACGGAGCGGCTCTCATCTCTAGAAATTTAACCCATTTCATTAGCCAACAACCAGCCTGACAACCCAGAGTTGAGACCAGGAGGCAGAGCTGCAGTCTTACACGCTTCTCTGAGCTTCCATTAGATCAGTTGCACACCCAAAACTCCATTGAGACTGTGTCTGCCCCCCGACCACCTAAATTAATTAAATTAATCAAATCAAAAGTCCACAGAAGAGGAGTTGTGCATGAAAATCTAATAAAAATTAACAGCAACTCTGCAATCTCAAAACAAGACAAGAGAATTAAATGCGGACTCCTAAATATCAGATCCCTGTCATCGAAAGCTGTACTAGTAAATGACTTAATTTCAGACTGTAATATTGATTTATTCTGTCTTACTGAAACTTGGCTGCATCCTGAAGAATATGTCAGCCTGAATGAATCCACTCCACCCAGTCATATTAATACTCACATTCCTCGAGGCTCCGGCCGAGGAGGTGGTGTTGCAGCTATTTATGACTTAAGTCTGTCAATCATTCCTAAACCTAAATTAAATTATAACTCATTTGAAAGCCTTGTTCTGAGTCTTTCACATCCAACGTGGAAAACTTTACAGCCAGTTCTATTTGTTGTAGTGTATCGAGCACCTGGTCCTTACTCAGAATTTTTATCTGAATTCTCTGAGTTTTTATCAAGTCTAGTCCTCAAATCAGATAAAGTAATTATTGTAGGTGATTTTAATATTCATGTGGATGTCGTTAATGATAGCCTTAGTACTGCATTTATCTCATTATTAGACTCCATTGGCTTCTCTCAGTGTGTACATAAACCAACTCACTGTTTTGACCACACTCTTGACCTTGTTCTAGCTTATGGTATCGAGATTGAAAATCTAACAGTTTCTCCACAGAATCCTCTTTTATCAGACCATCACTTAATAACTTTTGAAGTTCTATTACTGGACTACACACCATTAGGCAAAAACTCCTTCACTAGATGTCTATCTGATAGTGCTGTAGCTAAATTTAAGGAAATTATACCGCTGGCACTAAATTCAATGCCATGTCTTAATATAATAGAGGACTCCTCCGCTAACCTCAGTTCCTCACAAATCGATCATCTTGTTGATAGCACTGCAGGCTCATTGCGAACAACACTGGACTCTATTGCCCCCCTGAAAAGGAAACCTATAAAGCACAGGAGGTTAGCACCCTGGTATAACTCGGATACCCGCAAATTGAAGCAAACATCACGGAAATTTGAAAGGAAATGGCGTTCCACCAACTTGGAAGAATCCCGCTTAGCCTGGAAAGATAGCCTTAAAATATATAGGAAGGCCCTCCGCAATGCCAGAGCAAGCTATTACTCGTCATTAATAGAGGAAAACAAAAACAACACCAGGTTTCTTTTCAGCACTGTAGCCAGGCTGACAGAAAGTCACAGCTCTACTGAACCATGTATTCCTACAACGCTCAGTAGTAATGACTTCATGAGCTTCTTTAATGATAAAATTTTAACTATTAGAGACAAAATCCATCATCGCTTGCCCTCAACTGGCACTATTGTATCTTTAAACACAGGAACCTCAGAAACAGTTGTAAATTCTGACTTATATTTAGACTGCTTCTCTCCCATCGACCTCCACCAACTAACTTCGATGGTTTCTTCATCTAGACCAACAACTTGTCTCCTAGACCCCATCCCAACTAGGTTGCTGAAAGAAACCTTACCTTTAATTAGCACATCTCTACTAGAAATGATCAACCTGTCTCTATTAACAGGATACGTACCACAATCCTTTAAACTAGCTGTAATTAGACCGCTCCTTTAAAAAGCCTAATCTTGACCCAGAAGCTTTAGCCAACTATAGACCTATATCCAACCTCCCTTTCCTCTCCAAGATCCTTGAGAAAGCGGTCGCCAACCAGCTATGTGACTTTCTTCATAAAAATAGTTTATATGAGGATTTTCAATCAGGTTTTAGAGCACATCATAGCACAGAGACGGCACTGGTGAAAGTTACAAATGACCTCCTCATCGCTTCTGACGAAGGACTTGTCTCTGTCCTGGTCTTACTAGATCTTAGTGCTGCATTTGATACCATTGATCATCACATTCTACTACAGAGACTGGAACACTTAATTGGCATTAAAGGACCCGCATTAAACTGGTTTATGTCCTATTTATCGGATCGATTTCAGTTTGTACATGTTAATGATGAGTCATCCCTGTATACCAAGGTTAGTCATGGTGTTCCTCAAGGCTCCGTGCTTGGACCCATACTATTCACCTCATATATGCTCCCTCTAGGAAATATAATTCGGAAACACTCCATAAACTTTCATTGTTATGCAGATAATACACAGTTATACCTATCAATAAAGCCAAATGAAACTAATCAGCTTACTAACCTCCATGCATGTCTCAAGGACATTAAGATCTGGATGACCTGCAATTTTCTGCTGTTAAACTCAGATAAAACCGAAGTTATAGTACTTGGTCCTAAACACCTTAGAGATGCATTATCTAGTGATATAGCGAGTTTGGATGGCATTAACTTGGCCTCCAGCACCACCGTCAGGAATCTGGGAGTTATCTTTGATCAAGATATGTCCTTCAACTCCCACATAAAACAAATTTCAAGGTCTGCATTTTTTCATCTATGTAACATTGCAAAAATCAGGCCCATCCTGTCTCAAAAAGACGCAGAAAAGCTAGTCCATGCATTTGTTACGTCCAGGCTGGACTATTGTAATTCTCTATTATCAGGCTGCCCTAACAAGTCTCTAAAGAGTCTCCAGCTGGTCCAGAATGCTGCAGCACGTGTACTGACAGGAACTAAGAAAAGAGATCATATTACTCCTGTATTGGCCTCTCTGCACTGGCTCCCTGTAAAATCAAGAATAGAGTTTAAAATCCTTCTCCTCACTTACAAAGCTGTTAATGGTCAGGCACCATCATATCTCCAGGAGCTCATACTACCCTATCACCAAACTAGAGCATTACGCTCCCAGAACGCAGGATTACTTGTAGTTCTTAAAGTCTCCAAAAGTAGAATGGGAGCCAGAGCCTTCAGTTATCAAGCTCCTCTTCTGTGGAACCATCTTCCTGTTTTGGTCCGGGAGGCGGACACCCTCTCTACCTTTAAGAATAGACTTAAGACCTTCCTCTTCGATAAGAGCTTATAGTTAGGGCTGGGCCAGGACAGGCCCAGAGCGCTAGTTTCTAAGCTGCTTCGGTCGTGCCAGCAGCCTGGACCCGATGCAGCTGGACTCACGAGCGGAGCATTAATGCACATCTGTCTGCAGCTGCTCCAAACACACAATTTGAAGGGACAGATTAGATGTTAATTTTGTTAACAGTGACTTTGTTGATACTGCTTTAATCGTAGAATGGAGCCACAACGGGCTGATTTCAGCCAAGAGCAGCAGGTTGTTTTAATGGAAAGTAGGCTATGAGCGATACAAAAAAGCTGATCACAGCCTGAAGCAACAGTGTTGCTGCAAATATAACAAGAGGAGGCTGCTTTTAATTTCTGACAGCTGAACATTGCGCTTTTAAATATGAAGCTTACCCAAACAAAAAACTAGAGCAACAACTGTCATTTTTTAAATTGTGTTTTCATATATTTCACCGATTGTAATAGAATGCGAGTGTGTTTTATTGAAAGCGAGACTGGGTGTGTGTATGAAAATCGCTACAGTGAACTGGTGCTTTGGTTTTTAGGTGCTCTACAATCTCATAGTTTCAAAGAAAATGGATTGATTGATTTATACTTAACGAAATGAAACGAAAACAATATATATTATATTACTATATTGTTGCAACTTTAGAAAATATAATCCAGGGGAAAAAAGGCTTACAAACATGGACCAAAACAGCTCAGTAATACGCACAAAAATCCAAAAGAAACGAAAATGAACTAAAAAAAATAACTAAACATCATGAAGTGGTCTCAATCTGTGTTTTACGCATGCCTCTGTGCATCTGGCACATGTGTCTTGGAGTTCTGAATGGAGGCTGTATGTTCAGCTCCCCTTACATGTGAAATTTATTACATGAAACACGACGAAATTTCTTCACTTATGAACTGAAAAGTGTGAGGAGAGCTACTGTAGGAACCGGTTTTTCTGTTCAAAGCAAACAGCTGTGTGAAGTACTGTGGGGGGCAGGACTTTTGTCTGACAATGTACTTGAGTGAAGTATCCACAAACACACCCCTTGGTCAGTGTAAGTGTGACTCCATCTCTTTTTACTTTTTAAACACACACTAAAATTATGGAGCGTGAGCATGTAGTTGACGCGTGTCTTAGGCCACAAAAACTCCACAGTTCTTCTTTCTCACGTGGGTTTATTGAAACCTTTATTCAAGTTACAACAAAAAATAAAACTGTGTAGCAATCCAAAATCAGGCAATAATCATTAGCACGGTCAAAAACTAGTGTGCTCTCCTCGCCTCCATAATCATCACTGAACCAAAGTACGCACGCATCACGTTACGCACATCTCAGCCAATAAGAAGAGCGCAGTTGTTATTAACTAATAGGCACTCTTATAACCTCAAATATACAAAATCAGAATAAATCCAACAAATCTAAATTATTTATCACCTTATGTGTAATATACAAAATGGCTCCAACAGTCAGAGATAAATGGAGGATGCTAATGTGTTACATTGTGTCCAGCTGTCGTCACAGCAATTATTACAAGCACACCTATTGGTCAGAGATAAATGGAGGCGCTAATATGTCTATTAAGCTCATTACTTTCAATAGAGCCGAGAAGGTGGAACATAGGAAAATATTTTTCATTCTAGTTTTAGAGGCTGCATTTAAAAAAAATATATATAAAAAAATAAAGTTATTACTTTACATCACGTTCATAAGATGTATAGTGACTGGAATTCAGACTTCCCAAAAATATAAGATATATACATGGTAGCCTACGTGCTTCAAATAAAACATTTTTATTTAAAAAATCGACAGGTATACAGAACAGTGCAGTATGATATACAGTAGGTAATTTAAAGCAGAGTGTGTCCTCAGATCTGCGTAGTGTGCGCATCAGTCTTTCAGCAGGAGATCCTTCGGCCCTGGGCATTTTTCGCCGTCTGCCATGCAGTCACATGCCAGTCGGTCCTCCCTTTAATGCTATGACCTGTTCAATGACTTTGTCCAAGTGATCTATGTATTTGTTGCAGGCCTCTTTGGTGAGCTTATATTTCCAAAATGACTCTCTTGCGGAGATCAGTTCATCTCTGTTTTTGGGTTTGGCCTCACAGCGAATGTAGCGTTTCATTGAAGCCCAGACTAACTCGATCGGGTTCAGATCCGGCGACCTAAGAAATTTTTGCTGAGCATAAGGTTTGTTCTAAATTAAATAAAAGCCTGTCCCATACAGACGCGTGTCTCTCTAAAGGGGTCCGCTCGGCACACACACACCCTCCAAAAAAAAAAAAAAAACTATTGGCAGGAGTCCGGGCCATGAGAACCGGCAGTCTACCTCTCGTATGGATAATCCAATCCTTGTTGTGATAGACTCATGTGTTTTCATAATCTACAGTAGCCTATCATAAAGTGGATACAATCACCGCAACTCTGTCCGGAGCTTCGCTACTTTTATTTCCGTATCCTTGGTAACAGTAACCCAGGTACAAGGATCCCCCCCTCCCCGCTTGACTTGAAATTAAAAAAAGTGACACAGGCTATTGCCCGTTCATTCATGAGAAATCATCCAGCAACACACTCAATCAAACAAGGTGGGGAATGAGAAATCTGCGGCACTACTGTACAGTAGTTCGCTCATTTTAAAAACACAGACGGGTGTGTTTCGAGCTGACGAGACTGAGGACCGAAAAAAGAGAGTGAGACGTATACTGTAGCTGCCGTCGTTACATTTGTCTCATTGAAAAACTATACTGTATTACAGTGGCGAGCGGTGACCTTTTACTGTGGTCATGCTGAAGTGTCAATACCATGCGCGCCCGTAAGGGGGGTATTTATTTATTAATAAAAAATATAATATGGTTTTTAACTACTACAGTGGAAACCGCTTATAGTGATCACGTTGGTCCAGAGTACATTTGATCACTATAAGCGGTTGATTGCTAAAACCGAATTGTTATTATTTCACTTATTTTTTTGTGCAGAACATAATCTAAATGCCAGTTGTATAGTTTTTCAATGAGAAAAATGTAATGAAACGGTCGTCAGCGCGATCCTCTCGTCAGCTCCAAACTCACCCTTCTGCACCTCAATCACAGACCACAGCTGGTTTTCCACACAGCATTTACAGTAACTCACGTGACACGTCTCAGATCAGTAGGCGCTGCTGCCGGTGTGTTTTTAAAATGAGCGAACTAGGCTAGTAGCGCCGCAGATTGACAGATCTGACACTTGTTTGACAGAGTGTTTCGAGATGGTTTTCATGAAATAACAGGCAATATGTCACTGTCAGACCGGATCGTTTGACGGGAGGGGGGGTCGGCCAGTTTTTGTGATATTTACTTCAGGAGTAGGCCGTCCACTTGAAATTATAGTTTTCTTTTCCTCAAAAGTTCTCCGCGAAAACGGCACTGAACGCAAAGACTGAATAGAATTAATATTTTCACTCATTTTGACCGGGCTACACGATGAAATGAACCACTGACAGTTTCCCGCTGAACAATTCAAACAAGTCAGTTTTGCGCATGCGCGTTGGCAGATAAGCTTCTTCACTGACAGCTTTTTTGCCATTCAAAATGCTCATCTACAGTAAACACAGCCTCTAGCAGTAACTGTACTACTCTGTGTCACAGTGCGCACGCGCGAACAAGCTTTCCAGCTTTTCGCAAGCAAAACGGGACAGATTAGGCACGGATTTAAGACCAAAACAGTAGAACTAAGGTATTGTATAATTGAACACACTGCCAGATTAATATTTTCAATTATTTTTATTGAAGGGCTTGGGCATGCACTGCATTTATAGCTTATTAAGACCGCTCGCCCATGCTGTATTATTATTATATTGCATTCCCCATTTGTGTTCACTGCTCCGTGCTGCTGTCTTATGGAGGCGTCCTGCTGCTCACAGATGCCACCTGGCGGTTGTTTGGGCACATTGCAGCTTCTGGTGAAAACACAATTACTCCTCCAAAAAAAAAATCTGTGTGACTCTCCTGTGACTCACGCGTGAAATTCTCCAAATGAAACTAGTACCCACTGTACAGTGACACGTAAATTTAATACCATATATTGAAGATAGGAGGCTTCTGCTTGACAGCGACGATATGCTACAAACCACTACAAAACAGATAGGCTACGGCTGTAAGTCACTGATAACGAAGACAAATAACTTTTATCGGTTCAACTCGTGAATTTACCCTTCTGGCGTACATGCCACCACAGCTCCAGGGTGCTTACGTTTCAGGTGCTCATGCATGGCTGTAGTGCTGCCATGAAATGACAGCTGTGTTTGACAAAATTTGCACATCACATGTGAGTGACGCCGAGATCGAAAAGTGGCCAAAGGTATGTTGATTGCCGCTCAGCGGCTTATACCGATGCCTAGAGTCTTATGCCGTTCCACGGAGAGGTGGCCAAAGTTATGTCTATTGCTGCTCAGCGGCTTATACCTATGCCTAGCTTTATGCCGTTCCTCGGAGAGGTGGCCAAATTTATGTCGATTGCTGCTAAGCGGCTTATACCGATGCCTAGAGTCCTATGCCGTTCCTCGGAGAGGTGGCCAAAGTTATGTAGATTGCTGCTCAGCGGCTTATACCGATGCCTAGCCTTATGCCGTTCCTCGGAGAGGTGGCCAAAGTTATGTCGATTGCTGCTCAGCGGCTTTTACCGATCCCCAGACTCTTATACCGTTCCTCGGAGTGGTGTGCCGCTGATATTCCGCCGACACATGACGGTGTGTGCCGCTAGAGAGCGTTATGCTTCTGAGAGACTGTTGGATGGGTACCGTCCCCTGATGGATATGCAAATGTAATGCCACTGGGCTGGTTTTACGACAAGTGCTGCCGTAAATGTATACATTGTTGTAGTCTTTTTTGACAATGCTAACTTAACACATTGCCGTAAATAAAGGAACGTAGGCTATGTGTTTCTTTTGGATGTTATGTTGGTGGGATGTAGGCATATAGACAGTAATTACACTTGGGATTCTTGCGATATGATAGCAAAGTAATATGTCTAAATTTGGGCCTATACACTACTTAAAGCTAATGAAAGCGATAGCCTTAGCTAACATGGCTACTGTTAGCCCAGCCACCGTAGCCAGTCTGACTAATCGATAGCAGAAACTTTGAGCCAACCAACTAAACAATACTTACTGACAGGCTTCCTTTACTAGGAGAACACAAGAATACATTACTTTGTATAAAATCTACTTCGACGAACATTAACCATTGTGGCATATTATGTATCATGTTCATTGTACATTGAGATATGTTTTAACTATTGTCAATCAATGTGTGTGTGTCTTTGTGTGTGTATGTGTGTGTGTGTGTGTAGCCTATGTGTATGTAGGCTATATATATATATGATATCAGTTATATATACACACAAACACACACACACACATATATATGTATATGTATGTGTATATACATATATATGTATATATGTGTATATATATATATGTATATATATATATGTGTGTGTGTGTGTGTGTGTGTGTGTGTGTGTGTATATATATATATATATATATATATATACACAGTACAGACCAAAAGTTTGGACACACCTTCTTATTCAATGAGTTTCCTTTCTTTTCATGACTATTGACATTGTAGATTCACACTGAAGGCATCAAAACTATGAATTAACACGTGGAAATATGTACTTAACAAAAAAGTGTAAAACAACTGAAAATACGCCTTATATTCTAGTTTTTTCAAAGTAGCCACCTTTTGCTCTGATTACTGCTTTGCACACACTCTGCATTCTCTTGATGAGCTTCAAGAGGTAGTCACCTGAAATGGTTTTCACTTCACAGGTGTGCCCTGTCAGGTTTAATAAGTGGGATTTCTTGCCTTATAAATGGGGTTGGGACCATCAGTTGTGTTGTGCAGAAGTCAGGTGGATACACAGCTGATAGTCCTACTGAATAGACTGTTAGAATTTGTATTATGGCAAGAAAAAAGCAGCTAAGTAAAGAAAAACGAGTGGCCATCATTACTTTAAGAAATGAAGGTCAGTCAGTCCGAAAAATTGGGAAAACTTTGAAAGTGTCCCCCAGTGCAGTCGCAAAAACCATCAAGCGCTACAAAGAAACTGGCTCACATGAGGACCGCCCCAGGAAAGGAAGACCAAGAGTCACCTCTGCTGCGGAGGATAAGTTCATCCGAGTCACCAGCCTCAGAAATCGCAGGTTAACAGCAGCTCAGATTAGAGACCAGGTCAATGCCACACAGAGTTCTAGCAGCAGACACATCTCTAGAACAACTGTTAAGAGGAGACTGTGTGAATCAGGCCTTCATGGTAGAATAGCTGCTAGGAAACCACTGCTAAGGACAGGCAACAAGCAGAAGAGACTTGTTTGGGCTAAAGAACACAAGGAATGGACATTAGACCAGTGGAAATCTGTGCTTTGGTCTGATGAGTCCAAATTTGAGATCTTTGGTTCCAACCACCGTGTCTTTGTGCGACGCAGAAAAGGTGAACGGATGGACTCTACATGCCTGGTTCCCACCGTGAAGCATGGAGGAGGAGGTGTGATGGCGTGGGGGTGCTTTGCTGGTGACACTGTTGGGGATTTATTCTAAATTGAAGGCATACTGGACCAGCATGGCTACCACAGCATCTTGCAGCGGCATGCTATTCCATCTCGTTTGCGTTTAGTTGGACCATCATTTATTTTTCAACAGGACAATGACCCCAAACACACCTCCAGGCTGTGTAAGGGCTATTTGACCAAGAAGGAGAGTGATGGGGTGCTGCGCCAGATGACCTGGCCTCCACAGTCACCGGACCTGAACCCAATCGAGATGGTTTGGGGTGAGCTGGACCGCAGAGTGAAGGCAAAAGGACCAACAAGTGCTAAGCATCTCTGGGAACTCCTTCAAGACTGTTGGAAGACCATTTCAGGTGACTACCTCTTGAAGCTCATCAAGAGAATGCCAAGAGTGTGCGAAGCAGTAATCAAAGCAAAAGGTGGCTACTTTGAAGAACCTAGAATATAAGACATATTTTCAGTTGTTTCACACTTTTTTGTTAAGTATATAATTCCACATGTGTTAATTCATAGTTTTGATGCCTTCAGTGTGAATCTACAATTTTCATAGTCATGAAAATAAAGAAAACTCTTTGAATGAGAAGGTGTGTCCAAACTTTTGGTCTGTACTGTATGTATGTATGTATGTATGTATGTATGTATATATATATGTATGTATGTATGTATGTATGTATGTATGTATGTATGTATATATGTGTGTGTGTGTGTGTGTGTGTGTGTGTGTGTGTATGTATATATGTATGTATGTATATATGTGTGTATATATATGTGTGTGTATGTATATATATATATGTATGTGTGTATATATATATATATATATATATATGTATGTATTTATATGTATATGTATGTATATATATATGTATGTATATGTATGTGTATGTATGTATATATATATATACACACACACATATGTATATATACGTGTGTGTGTGTATGTATATATATGTATATATATATACATATATATGTATATATACATATGTGTGTGTATGTATATATGTATATGTATGTATATATATGTATGTATGTGTATGTATATATATGTATGTGTGTGTATGTATGTATGTATATATATATGTGTATGTATATATATGTGTGTGTGTATGTATGTATGTATGTATGTATATATGTATATATGTATATATATATATATATGTATGTATATATATATATATATGTGTGTATATATATATATATATATATGTGTGTATATATATATATATATATATATGTATATATATATATATGTGTGTGTGTATATATGTATATATATATGTGTGTGTGTATATATGTATGTGTGTATATGTATATATATAAATAAAACTGATGTGGATATTATGACTGCCCCGTCTGTCATAGACCAAACTATCACACACAGACACAAACACACACATACACACTGATTTAATGCAGTCATATGGACAGTGTGGTCTGCAGAGTAAAGTAGTAGAGCTGTGAGTGTTGGCTCTGATCAGTCCAGTTCTGTCTGTCTGCTTACATTTATTTTAAATTATCTGAAGCCTTGAATCCCAAACCCTTCAAAATACATGATGCTACTTTTACTGTATACTTCTGGCTTATTGTGATAAAGTGTTGGAAATTTTGTGTCTCAATTTAATTGTTACTCCTATGTTTCATCTAGGTCTCGGACCATGCTATTCTACACATGTTCTTGTCCTTGAATATCACAAGTCTTCAGCCAACACTGCACCCCTACTACCGACACACCACTCCTGCTTCAGCACCATATGATGTCCTGCATCACATAACACTGATCCAGTGGAATAAGCCTTTCAACATCGACATACCACTACTCTTCCAGAGGTATAAGCCTTTAGGCATGGACATACCACTACTCCATAATTAAAGGTATAAGCCTTTAGTTATAGACATACCACTGATGATCCAGAGGAATATGTCGTTTTTATGCCAGTGGCCACCAACTGGGATTTCAATATTGTTTTGAAGATGTGGGTACAAAATGAATGTGTCACAAGTCACCATTAAATTTGTTTACTCATTTGGATCATTTGTTTAGGCTGAGACGTGATGTTTATAAGTGACTGTGTGCAAGGCACAAGCTAAATACATAGCGTAGCTATACAATGCTTTCCACCTTTGTAGTAAGTAACATTGTTATGATGCAGTAAGTAGTGCAGCGGCCTTGCAGTGAAAGGAGTTTGAACTGATCATGTGAACTTTATTTATCCATTGTTTTTTTTTTCCTCTTTTGCAATAAAGACATCCTTTATCCTGTACAATGTGCAAATAAGAGCATGTCTTAATTTTGGAGCTTGACTAAGAAAACACATTGAAATGTCTTAGTTGAAAGCCAGTATTGCAAATCCTGGTGGAAATATTGTCTAAATGTGAATTTGTCATTGTTGTCTTCATATACTCAATAAAACATTTGCACTTCTGAGCCAGTCGAATGTTGTGTTGCTAGTGATTTCTGTTTAACAGAAAAATGCTCACTGGAGGATTGTTGTAGACATCGGGGTGTTTTTCTCATGAGCTTAAGAAATGAGAATGTGTAAATGTATTGACTACGCCTGGAATAGTTCACTGCTGCCAATGTCCAGATGCAGGTTCCTATATCTGCCAGGGGGTGGCACTGTAGACATTTGATGACTTGTTTTCATTCATGGTCTAACAGCCACTGAACCTAGACCTGTTTACAGTCTGGCTAGTTGTGATAAAGAAAGTGCTGAAAATGTGGCGTCTCAATTTAATTGTTACTCCTATCTTTCATCTATCGGATCATGCTATTCTACACATGTCTATGCAGCAGCATTTGTTCAGAATTAGAATCAGATTCAGAAATAGTTTATAATCCCTGAGGGGAAATTGCTCCCATTCAAAATTCAGAATATGCAGAAATAATAATAATAATAATAATAATAATAGGAGTTGAACAAAGTGTTGAATGTACTCCTGTGGCTGACCACCACGTCATGGCGTGGATGAGAGCCATTGTTCAAGATGACATGTAACTTGGACAGCATCCTCCTCGCTGACACCGCCGTCAGAGAGTCCAGCTCCACTCGCAACAACGTCACTGGCCTTGCGGATCAGTCTGTTCAACCTTTTTGCGTCCGCTACCCTCAGCCTGCTGCCCCAGCGCACAACAGCATAGTATAGCACTGGCCACCACAGACTCATAAAACATCCTGAGCATAGTCCGGGAGATGTTGAATGACCTCAATCGTGTCAGAAACTAGAGATGTATGTATATATATATAATAGTTACATATACCACTCCTGCTTCAGCACACATTTCCCTGAGATCATGGTAGTATTTTCATACATTAATGTAAAACAACAATTGCGCTTCCTGCTGGAAAGCGCAGGCGCAGACACTGTAAACACGAGCACTTATTGCCAGAGACCGTACTTGTGAAGCAAAATACACGAGTGAAAGAATTGTACAATGCTTTCCATTCTCGACTCAGTGGCGTACTAGATAGCGTGACCACCCGCCCAGGAGAATACTAAGCACGAGACCGCTGATCCAAAGGGGCTGCTTTATGCAACTTTCTCTTTCTTTTGTGCCATAAACAAACCTTTTATCCTTCAACTCCCACATAAAACAAATTTCAAGGTCTGCATTTTTTCATCTACGTAACATTGCAAAAATCAGGCCCATCCTGTCTCAAAAAGACGCAGAAAAGCTAGTCCATGCATTTGTTACTTCCAGACTGGACTATTGTAATTCTCTATTATCAGGCTGCCCTAACAAGTCTCTAAAGAGTCTCCAGCTGGTCCAGAATGCTGCAGCACGTGTACTGACAGGAACTAAGAAAAGAGATCATATTACTCCTGTACTGGCCTCTCTGCACTGGCTCCCTGTAAAATCAAGAATAGAGTTTAAAATCCTTCTCCTCACTTACAAAGCTGTCAATGGTCAGGCACCATCATATCTCCAGGAGCTCATATTACCCTATCACCCAACTAGAGCATTACGCTCCCAGAACGCAGGATTACCTGTAGTTCCTAAAGTCTCCAAAAGTAGAATGGGAGCCAGAGCCTTCAGTTATCAAGCTCCTCTTCTGTGGAACCATCTTCCTGTTTTGGTCCGGGAGGCGGACACCCTCTCTACCTTTAAGAGTAGACTTAAGACCTTCCTCTTCGATAGAGCTTATAGTTAGGGCTGGCCTGTCCTGGACGAGCTCTTAGTTATGCTGCTATAGGCCTAGTCCGGGGGACAATGACACACTGAGCTTCTCTCTCCTCCCCTCTCCTCTCCTCTCCATCTGTATACATTATGCCTGTATACATGCCCCATCTCTGCATGTCACTGACTTACTTCTTCCCCGGAGTCCTTGTGCTTTCTAGTCCTACAGGCTCCCTTGGATCCTGGCCGCGCCCGGGTCGTGGATCGTGGATGCGCCCACTGCTATGGCCCTGCCTGATCGTGGATGCGCCCACTGCTATGGCCCTGCCTGATCGTGGATGCGCCTACTGCTATGGCCCTGCCTGATCGTGGATGCACCTACTGCCATGACCCTGCCTGACACCCACCACTACTGTCGCTAATATTAGTCACATCTCTGTTACATACGTTCCACCACTATTATCATACTGCATTGCTACATACCATCCTTACCATTGATCACTACTACTGTTATCACTAGTAATCACATTTTCATGTGCATTTCATCATTATTGCTGTAATACATCTTTGTGTACTTTCACTCCTGTCAACCATCGCTTATAATTGAATACATTGTGATCTCGTTGATCTGCTCTGTACATGCGACATCTATTGCACGTCTGTCCGTCCTGGGAGAGGGATCCCTCCTCTGTGGCTCTCCCTGAGGTTTCTTCCGCATTTTTTTTCCCTGTTAAAAGGGCCTTTTTTTTGGGGCAAGTTTTTCCTCACTCGAATCGAGGGTCGAAGGACAGAGGGTGTCGTCTCTGTACAGATTGTAAAGCCCTCTGAGGCAAACTGTGATTTGTGAATTTGGGCTATACAAATAAAATTTGATTTGATTTGATTTGATTTGATTTGATTTGATTTGATTTGAAAATGTGCAAATTAGATCTTATCCTCATTTTTCTAATTTCTCACATCTAAGCCAGTATTGCAAATACTGGTGAAATGTGGTCTATATGTGAAGATTTAATCAACATCCTCATACCCAAATTTAGCCTTGTTCTAGCCTAGTCATCAGGTTTGCAATTGACGGCTATTACGCGTTTATTACACAGAAAGTTGCTTGCTGGGTAGTGTATACAGCTCATCCACCGCCTCTATACAACCCCCAATATCAATTGCCTTACGTCATACCACAAACGATATGAATCATAGGCTATGTAGGCTATAGCAAAGTAGATCAGCGCTAAGCCATTACCCATAGTTCAAGTGTGTTGCGTGAGGTCAGTACGTCTACCACTCTTTGATACCAGAGACAGTGTTTACCTGATGACTTGAAGACATGGCTGGTAAGTTTTGCTCGCATACAAGCTCTCACAAGGAAAAAAAAAAGTGGTTTCCATGATTTTACAGTATTCCTTACAATATTTAAGTAGTATGCTAGACTGGCAATGGAATTACTCTAACTGAAAAAAAAGATTAATATCACAGGAGTGGTCTGACCAGTGTGAGAGCATGCATAAAGCTGCCTTAGAAAATGTAGTGGACACAGTATACCCCTCTTTTATGGTGACATGGGATACTCCAAAAGATGGGTGTTTTTCTCTATATACACTGGCCAGATGGATAACTGGTGCAAATGTGGGCGCACTAGAGTAACCTTTGACTCAGTGTCTGGTAAGTGGAACTGCCAGTGTAGAGGGACTGGGAAATCACATTGTTGTCTCCACCGCATGCTGGCAATGTGGTGGATCTTTCAGGAATCCCCAGATCTTCTCCTGCCTAATTCAGACATCCTGATAAATGACATAGACGATCTGGAAACAGAAATACACATGTTGGAAGCTGAAATTTCAGCGTATGCCTAAAATGACAGAAATGTATGTCAAATGACCAACTATTTGTATACTAAAAAGAAAATCCCACCACTCCAGGAGCTACCAGTGGATCTCAGAAGTAAAGAGAAGGATCCCCCCAATGTTTTCTTTCCAGAAGAGACCACTTGCCCATATTGTCCGGGACCCACACCACCAGATCTACTGCCCTACAACATCATTACCACTCAGGCAACTGTTTATGGCTACACATACATTAAAAAAGGCAAGTGATGTTGATAGTTTAAAAAACATGCATCTGTTTCTGTCTGTCCTTTCTGACTGTCTGTCTGTCTGTCTGTCAGTCATTATGTTACACATACTGTACATATTAAGTCTTCATCTGTGTTTGTTTGTCATCTTGTTTTCATTTGACCCTAAATGATCTACAGGTATCTCCGTGGCCATCAAGCAGTGTCCCATATGCAAGAACCATGTGCGTTTTCAGGACTACAAGTCTGGGTTCCACAATTTCAATGACCGTGTCTTCCTGACCCTCCCGTTATGTGAACTTCTGCTTTCTGCAAAGTGTTAATGTTTAGAGTGAAAATCTTTATTGAACGTCATCTGTCATGCAAATAATGATGAACTACTGCCAGGGGCCTTTGGTCTTTATTTTAAGCTACTTTTCATTGAAATTAGACACTATATAATGCTTTACGTGTTATGACATCATTAAATGTACTTACTCTCTATTTTAAGTTGTCGTTGAGGTTATTGGTAACAGAAAAGTTATGTCTCAGGACTGTTGTGTGTGACAACAGCAATTGGATGTATTTTTTTGACTCAGGTTTTTATGCATTTCTCAGAACAAAACCGCTCCTGGTCGCATGCCGTCAACCCTGTCATTCTTCAATGACAACCGTTTCCACCACCAAACGGTTCGAAGAGCTTTACACCACTTTCTGTCATTGACAGACTTCAGATTCATGTTCAGTTGTTACCAGTGTGGGGACTGCCCTCCAGTTATTATCGCAGATGCAAACTGGAAGGTAGCCTTTGACATACCAGGTGAGCCTGCAGTGTATACATGAACATCTAACTAAACTTAGTGTTGTTTGCAATTATGCTAATTATCAAGAACAGCTATTGTTTATATCATTCTACACTGCTGTTGCTAATATGATGACTTTTTGCAGTCTCTACATTTAAGAGGCCTGATCCAGAGGTTCTCACAGAAGAAGACCTCAGCATCAACATCAACAGCGCATGGGAACAGCTAGACAAGGAAATGATCGCCGAGGGGTTTATATCAGGTTAGTTTATTGCATTAGACATTTAAAGTTCCTATCCTAGGCCCCATAACCACATTTACATGACAAGACAAAAATGGCTCAAGGAAAGGGGATGGGTTCGTCAAACAGAAACTGTTAACATTTGATTTACATTGTTCTTGTACGGAAAATTGAAAACACTTTTGGCATAACTTTGATTTGTTTTTATAAGCTCCAAGTGAACTTTTGTGAGGTAATTATTAGCTTATCTGTGTACCTTCATATCAATCAATTGCCTATTCTGAAACGAAAACTGGAAAAAAGAGTGTTCTTTTAATTATGGTTTGTCGTCTAATTTGAAAAAGGGAGATATCCTCGCGTTTTCACAAAATACAACATAGATTTTGTAGAATAAGACTCAATTTTTTTTATCACTCACAACCCTCATTTTTCTTCTAAGTATGCATCCAAAAGAATTGAATGGCCTGTACAGAAAATTCACACTGTCATCTCATCACTTGCCTGTGGCCAAAATTATAATCAAAGCTAGACAGGACTATACATACCTGTTATAAAAGTTTACCACATTGTTGCTCGCTTATGCCACAAGAGGGAGTATACCCTTAAGTGAGTTCTGTCCAGAGTAAACTGTTATTCACATAATTCATTTGATATAAAAAGTGCATACAGATCACAGCCATCAGTCCACAACAACGATCATGAATGCTTCCAGTACACTTTTTGCTAGAAATGCTCATTTAAAATCAGCCCAATTTCATATTTTGTAGTAATGAATATAGGACTTTTCTGTTGGCTTACTGCACATGTACTGATTTACATTTTATTTTTGGGACCAAGGTGCTGTCTTCTGTGTTGTTATTTCTTTGAGGGGATTTGTATGTTTTCCCTCATTTAAAGTCACTTATTGTGCATTTTAAGTTTTGTCAAGGTAGCCAGGACTGTGAGTGAGCTAAAGAAAAAACACGTTATTCAGAGTAACCGGAAAACAGTACAATTGGATTGATTTTACATATCACACGCAGTACACAGGCCTGCATATCTGTAAATTACATAGAGTATGTTGTTAATGTTAATGAAAGTTATTTTTATCATTTAAAAATATCCCAGGTACATCAACTAGAAACCCATATGAGACCAAGACATCATACTCAACATTGGCTCCTTGGATGGGGGAGGATGTTAGAAAGGGGGACATGCTGCCAAAAACAGAGGCAAAGAAAGGCATGAAAAAAAGAAAAGAAGATTCAAAAGTGCCAGCAAAGCAGTTGGATGAAGACACGATTCTGTCCCTGCTTGAATTGAAGAAGGTGTGTTATATTGAAAATGTCAGTAGTTATTTTCGTCATTTATATTGTCTAAACAATGTAATACAAAAAAACTACTACTGTCCAAAACACCCACAGCCTCTAAAGAAAGACCTGCAGGGGGCCTGTAATGCACTTGGTGTCAGTGATGAGGGATCTGTCACTGACCTCGTGAACAGGTTGGAGGAGCTCGTCAACTTCAAGGATGTGTACCCGAAGCTTTTCTTGAAGCTGCAAAAGACTGGAGGTTAGACTTCAAAATGAGATGTCTTTAAAATGATTATGTGTCGTTGGTCTTTTTTTCTATGTTTATGCTTTCTTTTATTATTTACAGGTGGAGTACTGCATTTCTCTTGCCCTCATGGACTGGTCTACTATTTGAACTTTTTGTTCTGGACTGAGTCCGCTAGGGACCATGTTGATGGTTTGCTTAGTTTTAAAGCATTCCCAACATGCTATATCTCAGATGTGTCTGGCCAAGTTGCCAGACACATGAACAATCGAAGCAGGGCAATTGTGTCCACCAACCACAGACAATTTGGCAAGTGCAGCAGAAAAGAAACTCCAAATTGAAATGGCCTGGGTAAAAAACCTCAGTACACATTCCCCCTTACAACCACCAACAAAAAACGATGACCGATGGATACTGCCCCATCCAGTTACCAAAACCACTGAGAGGTACGAATTGTACGACCGTTTCCACCAGAAGAGACCAGAGGAAAGTTTAAGGAGTTTGAACTTGTGCCCCAATTTACGCTCCAAATCTGTAGCAGAACAGCTGAATCGCGAGTTAGCAGCTACCAGGTACTCGCTCACCCAAATGAACGAGGTACATTTCAAGCAGACAGTGAGGATTTTGTTGGAGATGCACAACTGCTGCATTAACAACAAATTCCTTGATGACATCAGAAAACTGTCATCCGTGCCCCTGACATTGGGTCCGCTGGGCACACTGGTCTTCAGGTCTTCAGGTTTGTTTACATGTTTTCAACAGTGGTCAAATCAAATCAAATCAAATTTTATTTGTATAGCCCAAATTCACAAATCACAGTTTGCCTCAGAGGGCTTTACAATCTGTACAGAGACGACACCCTCTGTCCTTCGACCCTCGATTCGAGTGAGGAAAAACTTGCCCCCAAAAAAAGCCTTTTTAACAGGGGAAAAAAAAAATGCGGAAGAAACCTCAGGAAGAGCCACAGAGGAGGGATCCCTCTCCCAGGACGGACAGACGTGCAATAGATGTCGCATGTACAGAGCAGATCAACGAGATCACAATGTATACAATTATAATGGATGGTTGACAGGAATGAAAGCACATAAACAGGCATCACAGCAACAACAATGAAATGCACATGGAAATGTGATTACTAGTGATAACAGTAGTAGTGGTTAACGGTAAGGATAGTATGTAGTAATGCATTACAATAATAGTAGTGGAACGTATTAAATGCGGACTCCTAAATATCAGATCCCTGTCATCGAAAGCTGTATTAGTAAATGACTTAATTTCAGACTGTAATATTGATTTATTCTGTCTTACTGAAACTTGGCTGCATCCTGAAGAATATGTCAGCCTGAATGAATCGACTCCACCCAGTCATATTAATACTCACATTCCTCGAGGCTCCGGCCGAGGAGGTGGTGTTGCAGCTATTTATGACTTAAGTCTGTCAATCATTCCTAAACCTAAATTAAATTATAACTCATTTGAAAGCCTTGTTCTGAGTCTTTCACATCCAACGTGGAACACTTTACAGCCAGTTCTATTTGTTGTAGTGTATCGAGCACCTGGTCCTTACTCAGAATTTTTATCTGAATTCTCTGAGTTTTTATCAAGTCTAGTCCTCAAATCAGATAAAGTAATTATTGTAGGTGATTTTAATATTCATGTGGATGTCGTTAATGATAGCCTTAGTACTGCATTTATCTCATTATTAGACTCTATTGGCTTCTCTCAGTGTGTACATAAACCAACTCACTGTTTTGACCACACCCTTGATCTTGTTCTAGCTTATGGTATCGAGATTGAAAATCTAACAGTTTCTCCACAGAATCCTCTTTTATCAGACCATCACTTAATAACTTTTGAAGTTCTATTACTGGACTACACACCATTAGGCAAAAACTCCTTCACTAGATGTCTATCTGATAGTGCTGTAGCTAAATTTAAGGAAATTATACCGCTGGCACTAAATTCAATGCCATGTCTTAATATAATAGAGGCTGTAATACATCTTTATGTACTTTCACTCCTGTCAACCATCGCTTATAATTGAATACATTGTGATCTCGTTGATCTGCTCTGTACATGCGACATCTATTGCACGTCTGTCCGTCCTGGGAGAGGGATCCCTCCTCTGTGGCTCTCCCTGAGGTTTCTTCCGCATTTTTTTCCCTGTTAAAAGGGCCTTTTTTTTGGGGCAAGTTTTTCCTCACTCGAATCGAGGGTCGAAGGACAGAGGGTGTCGTCTCTGTACAGATTGTAAAGCCCTCTGAGGCAAACTGTGATTTGTGAATTTGGGCTATACAAATAAAATTTGATTTGATTTGATTTGATTTGATTTATGTAACAGAGATATGACTAATATTAGCGACAGTAGTGGTGGGTGTCAGGCAGGGCCATGGCAGTAGGCGCATCCATGATCAGGCAGGGCCATAGCAGTAGGCGCATCCACGATCCACGACCCAGGCGCGGCCAGGATCCATGGGAGCCTGTAGGACTAGAGAGCACAAGGACTCCGGGGAAGAAGTGAAGTCAGTGACATGCAGAGATGGGGCATGTATACAGGCATAATGTATACAGATGGAGAGGAGAGGAGGAGAGAGAAGCTCAGTGTGTCATTTGTCCCCCGGACTAGGCCTATAGCAGCATAACTAAGAGCTGGTCCAAGACAGGCCTGGGCCAGCCCTAACTTTAAGCTCTATCGAAAAGGAAGGTCTGAAGTCTACTCTTAAAGGTAGAGAGGGTGTCTGCCTCCCGGACCAAAACAGGAAGATGGTTCCACAGAAGAGGAGCTTGATAACTGAAGGCTCTGGCTCCCATTCTGCTTTTGGAGACTTTAGGAACTACAAGTAAGCCTGCGTTCTGGGAGCGTAATGCTCTAGTTGGGTAATAGGGTAGTATGAGCTCCTGGAGATATGATGGTGCCTGACCATTAACAGCTTTGTAAGTGAGGAGAAGGATTTTAAACTCTATTCTTGATTTTACAGGGAGCCAGTGCAGAGAGGCCAATACAGGAGTAATATGATCTCTTTTCTTAGTTCCTGTCAGTACACGTGCTGCAGCATTCTGGACCAGCTGGAGACTCAAGTGGTGTGTTTAGTATATGGGAGTAGAAATATAGGAGTTGTATTATAAAAAACATTGTGACACTATGAACCACCCGCACAACTATGACAGTGAAAAACTAAAAGTATCTGTATTTCTGTGATCACAGCACACAGGATGCAACCTATTGCATTGCTCTTCCATTATTTAACAACCGAGGACATGCAATACACCCTTACATTATAAATAACACCGCTGTTAAGGAATAGTGCCTTTATACATGTGTAAAGACCAAATAATAATATATGCCTTTCAATATGTATATTTTCAGTGAAAACATCTGGCAGTGGGACACTGCCACTTCCACCGCCACCTATTGCTGTTCCAGCAGACAAGGTCCAAGACATCACTTTTCAGGCCAGCAACTACTGCATATCTGAAGAGGACAAGGTTAGTAGCTGCATCTGATGTTTTTCACATAAAAACTGTTTGAAAATCGTACAATGTGAACATAACTTTTCTCATTTTGTACTTCCATAATGATGATGAATTGTATAAGCTAATAGAAAACACTGCTGTTTGTAGAGCACTTTGAAAAGTCTTCTAACTGGATCTCGGGACGAAAATCAAGTTTTGACTAAAATCGGGAGAAAGTTCCAGATTTCAATAAAAGACATTAAGAGTGTTTGCCCTCTGGATTTACTGGACGACACCTCATGGACGATGCCGTGGCTGACAGATGATGTGAGTATGACAGTACTGTTAACATTATTAAATCTATTAAGACGTATATGTTTACAGTCAGACATGCAGTCTGACTAAAGATAAATGCTGTGGCTCATGTCAGTGTGCACTCAAGTGTGTGGTGACAATTTTTATGTGCTAAATCCTGCAAAAACTGATATCACCATCTTTTTTATTCAGGCTGTCAATTTCAGAGTGGCACAGATTACACGGGCCTTCAGTAAGGTAATATGAAGTACTTGTGTGTATGCTTTTGTCAATTCTGAACAAACACAACATCCTCAGTAAAGGTAGGAGACAGTAACACTTATAAATCTTTATCCCCACTGCACAGTCTGTGAGTTTGGCTCACTTTGACAACATTCTGTGGAGTCGGGACTGGATAAGAAATGGCCATGTCCAGGACAAAACTGTCAAACACTTAAAGGTGGGTTTGCCATTCTTGAAAGATGTATGTCTTTACAATCTGTCTTTTTAACATGGACATTTAATACTGAAATCGCTATTGTCTCCACTGCACTAGACTGCAGACCGAATAATTCTGCCAAGGTTTGTGGGTCACAGCACTCCTGAGACTGGAAACCACTTCATCCTTTGGGTAGGCCAACATGACAGCACATCAACCATGTCATAAAAATGATGTTAAACACATGTATATCACTATAATTATTCAAAAGAGATGCTTGGACCATGTTTGCTGCAGCACAGTGTTAGCAACATGTTAAATTTGTGTGTAATTTTACTTCAAGAATTAAAGTGAACAGCAGGTAAACAGTAGCCAAAGTAGTATAAAAGTTATCACCCAAACATGCATTCAGAATGAAGAATGCAATAAACATATGATGCTATATTTGAAATACTATGCAAGAAATTTTGAACACTAATATTAATAAATAACACAAATAATAAGTGTAATGTGAGACATTTCATCAGTTACTAAAGGGGAGTTTTGCATTCCCCCATGGTAGTTGAGCTCATATTTGACATGTAAATATGCATTTTTATCTTTTAAGAAGACAATCATATTTACTCAAGTCCAGCATAGAAATATAGGTCTCACACAGTGGACATGCTGCAATAAAAAAGTCATAGAACATTAGGTTTAATTTGTAATGATGTACTGTATAATTGATATGTTATTTTGTATAGCCTTAATGGTGTGATAAGACAGAGACTGATGGACAATATATAAATGTATAAATGCACCGATAACTTGGTTAGAAGTTATCACTGTGGCTATCAAAAGCATTACTTTTTCTCTGTTAGACAAAACAAAAGATGTAACTGCAGATATATGTGCTTCTGGTATCTTTATGACTTAGGTACTAGACTTCTCAAACAAAGAATTGAGATTGTACGATTCTTTGAGGATTCAAACAACAATGAGGTGAGAAGTGAAGACACAAAATTCAGAGGGTGGTTCAAAAATTTAGGCAAGGGAATTACTGTCATAGAAATGTGACCCCTTATGTTTTGTTATCAAAGTAATGTCTTCAGAAACCACGGAGGGCTCAAGGGATGGAAGGTCACATTCCCAAAGCAGTGGAGGCAGAGAGACCATGATAACTGTGGGATCTTTGTGTGCTCGGTAAGTAAACTGTTTCAGCTTTGTTAGGAGCTGTCATCATTTGTAAAACACACAAACAGGATGACAACAAGAAATAACTGTCTTGTATGCCATTTGTGACTATGTTTTTATCCCAAAAAAAGGCAGCTGAGAATGAGGTCCAAAACAGAGATGTCAGCAATGACGATCTCTCCCTCAACCAGTGTCGAACTCTAAGAAGACACAATGCGGCTGAGATGATAAAAGGCCTGAGTGTTCAGGTCAGATATATTAAACTTTTCGCTTAAAGCCAATGTTTACTCAAAGAGAATTCAGAGTAATGTTATTTATGTTTTTATTTTTTTATTTTTTGTCATTCACACAGACTTTCCCACTCACCAAAGAAGACCTGGAAAAAATAAAATTTGAGGAGGACAGGATTCAGCAACATGTTCCATTAAATAACCTAAAAAAATTTTTTAAAAAAAACTTAGAAAATATCTCAAATAATTTGCTGTAATTTTATCGTTCTGTCATTACTGTATGAAATATGACCATAATTTGTTGAACAGTGATGTTTTTAAATTGTGCTAGTAGTACGGTACTTTAGCAAGCTGACTTTCAAAGAAATTACAATGTTTTTAAGTGTTGTCCTCCAGCTCAAAAGTCAATTAGGAACATTTTCTCAAATACATGTCTTTGCTATATGGCAATTACAAGCCGACCTCATAGTTCATGCTTTTACTTCTTGCAGGGATAAAGATATTGTGGAATCCACCCAGGCAGACAGCATTTTGACTGACAAAGAGATCAAGGTATTACTGACAGATTTCCCTTTTTGGGTTTGGGGTTTGGTTTGAAAGAATAATGACATCCTTTTTCAAACCTGACATGTTGCTTTTTAAAGGTATTTGGACTGATTAAACTATTTTGTATTCTCAGTGTTTGGAGATAGATCTTCTGTCAGGTCGCATTCTGTCAAACAGAATGTACCTGTTCAGGAACACAGGATACGACCCAACACTGAAAGCATTCTATGTGACCACCTGTCTGTTTTTGACGACATAAAGGTAAAGATTATACATGCATGTAATGCTAATATATTAATAAACACCTTACAAATGAAAAAAATTGTTCATGGTGTCTCTACGTATGAAACGCATACAATATGAAAATAAAGGCAAATATTAATGTTGTCATTATCAATATTTCAGACAGGAGAACTCATTGTCAGGTTAGAAGGGCTTGTTGCCAAACAAGTGGCTGTTGCTGAAAGAGATGCCTACTTAAATGAGGTCATTTTGCCAGAGGTAAGTACAACATATACTTTTGTGTCCAAGTTAGACAAATAAAAAGTTAATTATTTCTTGCCCGGGGGATTAAATGAATTGTGACAATAAAACCACAATGACAAATAAAAAAAAAAATTGTTCCAGGTAGTCATCGAGTGGCTGACACAGCGGTTCAGTATCTGCCGGTATGAAGCAGAATGTATTCTGCTAAGTACCACCTTTTTGTGGAACAAGATGGAATGGTAATGTATTAACATTAAGAAATAGTATTTGCAAGTAAGTGAAACAAAGATTGTAGTGAGTGGTAAAGCATAGGGCAATATTTCAAGTCTGTCTTCTATTTATATAGCGTTACCCATCCAAATTTGTCAAATCAAGTGGATATTTGATAACAGTAGTCCATTTTTGTATAAAAACATTTACTGTGTAAAAGTGTCAATATATTTTTTTAAAACAATAGAACGTCTAAAAATGGCACAAAAATACACATCTCAAAATAAAAAACATTTTGAATTTCTAACAGAAGCCCCCAGAGCAATTTTGAAGAAAATAAAGTCTATGTCATTTTCTAATACATTAAGCAATGACATTATTGCAGCATCACAAATGTCACAAATTAGTATAGTGATCAACAATCATCCCGTACCACGAGGTCTCGCGATATAAAATCGTTAAGCTATTTTTCGTGGAGGTTAAAAGCTGTCTTGCGATATGAGTAGCTACAGAACAAATGCAGAGCGGCAGCTCGTATAACAGAGTCTGACGTTCAACTGGCAACATTTAGAGTGCTTGGTGGAAGCAATAAGCGGCACACGGTGACAGACAAGACGGGAACAACATGTAAGCACTATTATAAGCACTAATACTACAAAATAGTGCCGTACACTGCGGCTAACATGAGCACTATGCAAAGACACCCACAGATAGCATAGCCGAAGTTTTACAAGCATCTGCGAGTGACTGCGAGCTTTAGATGCTAAACCATGGTGTTGCTACTGTGACCGACAATTTACGCGAATTGTCGTTGTAGTTGTAGCCAGCTGTCTTTATCACGCTTGAACAAAAAATTTGTCAGTCTATGTTTGCACTTTAAGTATTGAGAGACTATTATTATTATTATTATTATTATTATTATTATCTATTAATTTCTCATTTGAATTTATGGAAAGGAGTTCAGTAACAAGGTCACACGTTAGAACTGAAATGACGTTCATTACAAGATAAGAACTATTTAAAACATTTCACGATGGATCAGCATTGTTTTGCATTTTGTGCAAACACTATTTTTTAGTATTATTCAAAGTTGTCTTTGCAAATAGTGTTCAAAAAACGTCTCATTCTCGTGAACCCAAAATCATGTAGTGTCTCTGTCATGAGCTGGGTGTATCATCACACCACTGTTTTTCAACTAATCACGAAAGAGTTCAAGTGCTGCAGTTACATATTCAAGCTTCCACAAATAAACTTAATGCCTTTTCCATGACTTGGCAGGTTGGAAAGTGGAACTGCCCCAGGTGCCAAATGTGTGCAGACAACAGGAGGGCCTCACACAACGCACTTTGAGGAGGTACTTTATTATTCAATGATAACTACAATTTTTACTTGCATAGTAATTACCAGTCATAAGCGATCATCATCATTCACTGACATTTTGTGCAACCCAACACATCCACATATATGCCAAAAGGTACAAAGTACATCAGTGTTCTAATTTGGATAAATACTCAAGTAAAGTTTTGGTGCAGTAATTTTTAAAATTTTATTTTTGTCTGCACAGCTTTCTGATGAACTTCTTGTGGAGGTGTTTCTGGAAGTCGTCCTCATGGAAGGAGACATGGCCATCGCAAAGATTGCACTTGTATGCAAGAGGTTTAGGGACATTGTATCAAAGTAAATGGTTCCGGAAGAGAGCACATTACAGATGGCTACAAAGTAATTAACAATAACGTAAGCAAATGTATATACAGTGCCTATAAAAAGTATTCCCATAAGCTTTGGCTGGTCAAGAACCCGGGCAACAGTTGTTGTACACAGAGTCTCTCCCATTTCAGCTGCTGAAGCTTTTAACTCCTTCAGAGTAGTCATAGGTGTCTTGGTGGCCTCCCTCACTAGCCTCCTTCTGTGTTTTAATTATGTATTAATGTCTTGTTTTTTTCTCAATAGGTGTTGTGAATCTTCAAAAGTTTTCTTCTGCTTTTCAAGAAGAACTCAAAAGCATGTACACTATTGAACCTTGCACTGCCTGTGGATTGCTATACAAATCCTTCCCTGGAGGTATAAATGCCAGTTTTCTGATTCATAACAGTGCGCTCGGTTGCAGTTTTTTGGCTTTGTTGAGCTACATTTCATATCAGCAAACACTTGTGTTGTAATGTCAACCTAAACTGTTCATATCTCTCTTCTTCTTCAAGGATATATTGGGCAAGGGAGGAGAGGAGAGAGTCGTGGGTACTACAGTGAGCCACCTCACCCAGCGTTCTGTAGCCATACCTGCGCTCCGACAGAGGAACCAGGCGATTAAAACGGGTAGGAAACATTTGTGCACAACTGGACACAACCTGTTCAAACTCCTCCCCTCTGGTAAGCGCTATGAGCTCTGTACGAGAAACCCAGTGGTAGAAAGAGTACTGAAAATCTGTGTTAAAGTATGAATACAGTTACATTACTAAAATATTACTCAATTACAACTTCTGGTCTTAAAATCAGAATCAGAATGAGAAAGAAGTTTATTGCCAAGTAGGTTTTCACATACAAGGAATTTGTTTTGGTCTCGAAGCTACATGTGCCAAACAATAAACAATAAATAGACAACATGATAACGAGACAGACAGAACCATAAGTGATAACAAAGTGAAAGAGATATGGTGTCAGTGGGGGTCAAGCAAGAGGTAAGAGTCATTTTCAGTGTCAGCGTCAGTGGGGGACCCGGGCATTGTTTGTGAGGCCAACTGCAGTCTGCAGCCAACTGCAAAAAAATCATACTTAAGTAAAAATACTAAGCATTCTTCTCAAACGCTACTCAGTATGAGTTGCCTTTTTAGCGGTTGATGTTTCACACATTATCTATAGCATGCACGCTGTTCAGCCCAGTGGTCATGGTCACCTCTCCAAACCTGTGCCTGCAGCAGAATTTTTGTTTGTCCACATAGGGTTTTCATTGGCCCAAAACTTCCCACAGGCCATGACTGTGATTAATAGTTAGATCAGTCACAGTGTCAATAACCCTCTAACACCAAAACAACCATTTCTAGACTATATTTTTGTAGTTTGAAGTCACTGTTTTTAATATGCCTCACACCTGTTACCATTATCCTTTCAGTGTGTCATTGTCAGGCTTAATGAATCTCTCATCCCTAGTGTAGTACTAACGGTTCATTTGTGTTCTGCCAAGAAGAAAGCAACGAACTAGACTTTTTTGTAAATTTTCTTCAAGCTTTTCTGCAAGCTCTGTTTTTTTCTGCCCCACTCACTCTCTCTCATTTCTCTCCTCTTCCTCCTCCTACTTTCACCAGGTCTCTCTGCTGAACCATTCACCCTCCAGCAACTAATCGTTCCTGACCTGTTCAACAATGGTTATCTGTTTGTGTTATGGAGAGTTTTTGACAATAAAAAATGACTACACCCTCTAATGTTTGTTATGTATTTTACCCCCGTCCAATTAGCCTAAAATACTCATAGAAACACATTTCATATACTAGTAAGTCTATGTAACTAAATCTTCACTCTCAAGCAAATGTTTGAATTAACAGTAATATGTGGTGTAAACAATACATATGTGGATTGTCATTTCAGACTATCTGAAGGTGGATCATAGAAAATACCCCAATACATTAATTTCCAACAGTTGTTTGATACAATGATTCAGACTGAATTTTTTATACGAAGTAATGTATTGTTGTGTTCTCCTAGTAAAGGAAGCCTGTCAGTAAGTATTGTTTAGTTGGTTGGCTCAAAGTTTCTGCTATCGATTAGTCAGACTGGCTACGGTGGCTGGGCTAACAGTAGCCATGTTAGCTAAGGCTATCGCTTTCATTAGCTTTAAGTAGTGTATCGGCCCAAATTTAGACATATTACTTTGCTATCATATTGCAAGAATCCCACGTGTAATTACTGTCTATATGCCTACATCCCACCAACATAACATCCAAAAGAAACACATAGCCTACGTTCCTTTATTTACGGCAATGTGTTAAGTTAGCATTGTCAAAAAAGACTACAACAATGTATACATTTACGGCAGCACTTGTCGTAAAACCAGCCCAGTGGCATTACATTTGCATATCCATCAGGGGGCGGTACCCATCCAACAGTCTCTCAGGAGCATAACGCTCTCTAGCGGCACACACCGTCATGTGTCGGTGGAATATCAGCGGCATAACAGCGGCACACCACTCCGAGGAACGGTAAGAGTCTGGGGATCGGTATAAGCCGCTGAGCAGCAATCGACATAAATTTGGCCACCTCTCCGAGGAACGGCATAAGGCTAGGCATCGGTATAAGCCGCTGAGCAGCAATCGACATAAATTTGGCCACCTCTCCGAGGAACGGCATAAGGCTAGGCATCGGTATAAGCCGCTGAGCAGCAATTGACATAACTTTGGCCACCTCTCCGAGGAACGGCATAAGACTCTAGGCATCGGTATAATGCAAAAGTTTTGCGTCTACAAATTTTTATTGTTGACATAATCGATTACGTCGACTAATCGTTGCAGCCCTATCCAACACAGGTTTGTACAATCACGAGGGCCAGAGGACGTGGTTTCAAAGAAATATACTTTAACAAAATGGCTTAAAATGACCTTAAAATAAAGGAGGGTTGCAGGGTTAGCTGACCCAAGGGGGAATATGCAGATAGAGCCACCACACTGGCAAAAGAAACAATGGTGAGCTGGGGCTCACCATGGCGGCAGGGAACTCAAAAAGGGACAAAATCCAAACTATAAACCAACAGTGCACTGCAACCAAAAGACTGTGTCAAACACCACCACCAGGGGAGGACTGCCACTCGCTTGGGCCTCAGCACCTGTTGTAAAACAAGAAAAACACAAAATTAACACAAGGCACAGTGTGGGGACCTCTGGGGGAATCTACGGTTTAAAAAGCAAGAAAAGGAAACCAAATACACAATTAATAAATTAATTAATACCAAAGAAACCCAAAGAAAATATCAGAACAAAATAGAAATATTTTATATATCACAAAAAAAAAGGAAATAACAAATTCAGTTTACAACTAAGGAATTTAAGAAAATTAACACCACAATATAAACCAACTTAGGTTTGGATCAAATATTAAACAAAGAAAGAAAATAATATTTTAACCCAAAATCAGCTTAATGCAATAAAGACAATCTAAACCATTAGCAAACAAATAATAAACTAAGTGCAACCTAAATTAAATCCACAAAACAATCTTTGATATTTAAATCAATAAAGGAAAATAATGTGTTAAATCAAGAGAAGACAGGTGAGCCAACTCTGCTGGACTCGGACTGGATTTCGTGGTGTGGGCACAATAATGGCGTGACGCCTTCGAACTGGGCCTGAGGCTGTAACCACATACAGTGACCTGAGACAGTTTGACACATCTCAGTCCACCCGGAGCCGAGCCAGGACAGCAGCAACCCTTATCATGGTGGCCGATGACCGGAACGCACCAGGACGCCAAATGGATAGATGCAGAACTAGGAGAATGGGGGACCGCTGGTTACGGCAGCCTCGCTGCACAGCAAAAGAGAATGTGTCACAACTAGGGCAATAAGTGAAAAACTGCAGCAGCAGACAAATACGAGCAGCATACCTCTGAGCTCTACTGCACCCAACCTGCTCGCGCCCGCCGGCTCACTGTCGCTCCCAGCACTGCAGCGGGAGGATGAAGCCCAAGAGCCAAATAAATTTGCGATGAAACAGCAGATAATAAAGGGTACCTACCTTAATAACACGACAGGGAGACACGGACATGCACGCCGACCAACACGCCAGACTCACCGCACAGCAGAAGCAGATCGGGAGAGCGGCGACCAACACACCTGGTTTTAATCACCCGCAGCGCTGCCCCACATTAACCTGCACAGGCTGGCACAGCGCCATGCAGTGACCAGGGGAGAGATGGCTCACCCGGCCACATCACCCTGTTGCCGAACATGAGGGAGATGATGGACGAAATGCGCTCGGACATCCTCAGTAAGTATGATACCACCATCTCGGCAGCAGTTAAGAGAGATCGTGGCGGCTTTGGAGCCCTTTAAGAACAGACTTGCTTTATATGGCGAATCGATCACGGACCTCGAGCGCTCAGACAATGCTCACGACATGGAGCTATCCGACCTCCGAGCTAACGTTAGCAAGCCAACCGCCACTGTTGACTCCCTGTCAAAGAAATGCGAGGACCTGGAGGGTCTTTCAAGATGGAATAATGTTCGTTTAGTTGGCCTGCCTGAGGGCACAGAAGGTCCTCCTCCTACCGAGTTTGCTGCCCAGCTCCTACAAGACATACTTGGTCTTGATAACAAACCTATGCTGGACCGGGCCCATCGCACTCTACGCTTTACATCACAGCACTCCTGACGCTATTTAGCATGTTAACTTGCTATTGGGCTGCTACTGTTACTGGTCCTGAGGACTACACTTGCCATTCATCCTGGATGTCATGTTTTCTTAATGTGTTCAGTGAACTACAGTTCTGATATGACACCAATTTTTTTATTTATTTATTTTTCTTGTTTACTCCTGCCAGTCTTGATTTTCTTCAACAAGGCTCATGGTGACCACTAGGGCTGGGCGATGTGGACCAAAAGTCATATCCCGATATATTTAGGCTGAATATCGATATACAATATATATCCCGATATTTTTTCCGCAAAGTGAGAGCAAATGTTCAGTCAAAGCCAAATATGACATGTCACAAGTAGTTTTATTGAAACCGGCTATTTCAGTAAACAGTTGCAAAATCAAATGAAAAAATAATAAACGGGTTTCTTCACCTGGTTCATGAATAAATGCTCAGCTGTTCAAATACCAATAAAATGTAAACATACTGTATAACAACAGGAGTACCTTTTTTTAAATCAAAGCTCCGTAAGGTGCACATTTAAATAAAATATCTTAAATGAAAATAGCCTATAAAATAAAACAGGCCAATCTTTTTCTGAAATAAATATATTTATATGAGTAAAGTACAATATCAAAATTTTTTTAGTTTGACAACTATAAAAGGCTTATTAAAATCAAATTACAGATTTTCTTCTCTCTAACAAATCCACAGACGCAAATAACGAACATTACAAAAGAACAAAATATGACAAACACTAGTAAGGGCAGCATTTAAACTCACCGGCCACTTTATTAGGTACACCTTGCTAGTACCGGGCCTTCAGAACTGCTTTAATCCTACGTGGCATAGATTCAACAAGGTACTGGAAACATTCCTCAGAGAGTTTGGTCCATATTGACATGATAGCATCACGCAGTTGCTGCAGATTTGTCGGCTGCACATCCATGATGCGACTCTCCCGTTCCACCACATCCCAAAGGTGCTCTATTGGATTGAGATCTAGTGACTGTGGAGGCCATTTGAGTACAGTGAACTCATTGTCATGTTCAAGAAACCAGTCTGAGATGATTCGCGCTTTATGACATGGCGCGTTATCCTGCTGGAAGTAGCCATCAGAAGATGGGTACACTGTGGTCATAAAGGGATGGACATGGTCAGCAACAATACTCAGGCTGTGGCGTTGACACGATGCTCAATTGGTACTAATGGGCCAAAGTGTGCCAAGAAAATATCCCCCACACCATTACACCACCACCACCAGCCTGAACCGTTGATACAAGGCAGGATGGATCCATGCTGTCATGTTGTTGACGCCAAATTCTGACCCTACCATCCGAATGTCGCAGCAGAAATCGAGACTCATCAGACCAGGCAACGTTTTTCCAATCTTCTATTGTCCAATTTTGGTGAGCCTGTGCGAATTGTAGCCTCAGTTTCCTGTTCTTAGCTGACAGGAGTGGCACCCGGTGTGGTCTTCTGCTGCTGTAGCCCATCCGCCTCAAGGTTCGACGTGTTGAGCGTTCAGAGATGCTCTTCTGCATACCTCGGTTGTAACGAGTGGTTATTTGAGTTACTGTTGCCTTTCTATCAGCTCGAACCAGTCTGGCCATTCTCCTCTGACCTCTGGCATCAACAAGGCATTTGCGCCCACAGAACTGCCGCTCACTGGATATTTTCTCTTTTTCGGACCATTCTCTGTAAACCCTAGAGATGGTTGTGCGTGAAAATCCCAGTAGATCAGCAGTTTCTGAAATACTCAGACCAGCCCGTCTGGCACCAACAACCATGCCACGTTCAAAGTCACTTAAATCACCTTTCTTCCCCATTCTGATGCTCGGTTTGAACTGCAGCAGATCGTCTTGACCATGTCTACATGCCTAAATGCATTGAGTTGCTGCCATGTGATTGGCTGATTAGAAATTTGCATTAACGAGCAGTTGGACAGGTGTACCTAATAAAGTAGCCGGTGAGTGTATATATATTGGGCGCTGCTCTTGTGGCGACCGGCAGAAGGCGTTGGCGTGTGTGTTTTTAGTTGTTTATTAACTCAACAGTGTTTACTAACTTCCAAACCAGTGGCATCCTGTCTTTAACGCTCTTAGGCGCACTTTTCAGATAGTTTTGTAGCGCTTGAGTCGAAGATGGTAGATAGTATTTTTACTTTTCCTGACGGCCACGCTGAATCTCACACTGGGACTGGTTGTCAATCCTCCTCACACAAGTAGGATTCAATACAGTCGTGACATCCTTTTCGGATTTCAATCCCATGGTCTCCCAGTGGATCTAACTGTGGACTTTTCCCCTTCCAGTGACGAATATGTTTTTAACTGCAACAATGACTTTATGCGCACCTCTACAAACACTTGGAGTGAGACGAGGAGGAGGAAGAGGGGAAAGAAAGGCGGTGTCCGACAGCGGCTAAGGAAGTTGACCCGGGCTAATCGTCTCCCCTTACCGTCTATAGTCCTGTCAAATGTCCAGTCTTTAAAAACACAAGTCTGATGAACTACAAGTCTACGTGTCTTTCATACACAAGTTTAGGGATGTGTGTGCTCCGCAGACGTTGTTGCTTCCTCCATGTTTGTTGAAGAGTGCCGGAGTGTGTGTTCCTGCCCCTCCCCCCTCTGTGGTGAAAAAGGAGGGGCGGGGGGAGCAGTGCAGAGAGCTCCGGGTCAGCAGCTTGCCTGGAGCAAGGATCACAGCGCAAATTTGAACTATATCGATATATGCGATATGGTCTAATTCCATATCACATTTAAAAATATATCGATATATTTTTCATATCGATATATCGCCCAGCCCTAGTGACCACTTGAATGCAGGAATACCTCAGGCAAAAACTGTAGCACTATAGGTGCCTTACTGTTATGACACAATTGATTGTGAGATGCTGCAAGTGTTCTTTATTGCTTAATGTTCGTATTATTGTTCAATAGGATTGTTTAATGTATTGATTTATTAGTCAGCTTTAGTTACCTGGCTTGGTTATAAGTACATTTATTACAGTGTAATTTCATTGACTTTACCCCATGTTACAGTTCCAATGCCTAATTAGTTGTAGTTCTTCAGTTGTTTATTATAGGCTCTCTTCAAGAGGTGTGACGGATTGGGGGGATGCTTCTGCTAAAGTCCATGTGGGTGGAGGGACGGGTGGGAGGGGAAAGGTACGGAAAGGTTTATTCTTTTTCTGTTTCTGTCTCTTTTTGTTTTGTTTCTTCTTGTCTTACATCAGTCAAGTTTTCACTTCCAGCTTTGCCTCAGATCATCATAATATCTCTTACATAATACTCCTGTTAGCTGGCTATGACCCCATCTAATGCAACTTCAGCCAGTGAGTGTGCCATTAGATTCACTAGTTTCAACTGTAAAGGGCTCAATAATCCTATAAAACTAAGTAAGATACTGCACCATCTTTACCATCTTGGTGCCGTTGTAATTTTTTTGCAAGAGACCCACCTCAGAGACTCGGACCATTCTAAATTGAAGAGGGGATGGGTAGGTCAGACTTATCATTTCTCATTTCAAGGCAAATCTCGGGGTGCAGCCATCTTGTTACATAAATCTGTTCCCTTTGTGCGTTCCATTACCATCTCTGACCCTAATAGGCAGATTTATCATAGTTGCTGGCAAGATTCCACAACACCCGGGTGGTTTTGGCTTACATTTATGCTCCCAATTGTGACAACGATGCTTTCTGTAAAAGCCTTTTTCTAAATCGCTCTGATTTGTCGTCACATCACTTAATATTTAGGGGTGTTCCAACAAGGGTACCTCACGATTCGTTTCGATTTCGATTATGGGAGCTTCGATTCGATTATTGGCCACGATTCTTCGATTATTGCAATTTTTTATGCTTTTTTCCATACAAGATTGATTTTGTCTTCATCTGTGGCTATATTTGTAAATAAATAGCCTATCAATTAACTCAGTCTCCTAAAACTACACTCATAAAGTAAATAACAAGGTTTTTTGAACATTTGACTTGTATTTTTCAAAGACACAAAATATTTTATTTTATGACTATGTAAACATTTGCACTTTGACCTACTTAACTTTGACCAGGGAAAGCTCCACTTGCAGGAGAGCCCCCTCTATTGGCGGAAAACACTGAAAACAGTCAAGCCCTGGATTTAATGAGGCGTAAACATGTGACGTGACGTGGCGTGAAGCACAAAGTTGGGCAGTGATCAGTGACAACAAAGTTGTCTTCAAAATAAGAGCTTTACATTGCACCCCATTGGATTTTAGAACTGGGTTCTTAGCGGGGGGCTTTTAATTTGAAAGTAGCGACCGTTCGTAACTTGCCGCTACACAACAGCTGACAGTCAGCAGCTACTAGCTGTTTGGTTGTGTCCGCTAGCTGTCAGCTACAGAGACCGAGGAGACGGTAGCATCTCCCGGATCTCAGCGGCTTTCCAGTTGCTCATCTTGACATCCGCGGATGAAGTGATGAACTGACTGCTGTGATCAGCTGTTTCCTGGTTTTAAAACTCCCGGCTGCGGGTCGCACAACAGTGCACGTTATCGACACCACGGCATCAGCTTCCATAGTTACGCTGATGATACACAACTGTACATTGTTGTCTCCTGATGACACAGGGCAAATTGATGCCCTTTTTAACTGCATTGTAGACATCAAGTCATGGATGGCAGTGAATTTCCTACAGCTCAACCAGGACAAAACTGAGGTTTTAGTTATAGGTCCTGAAGGCCAGAGCGAGAAACTTTTTTACCAAAACTACAAGATCTTAATCCAACACAGTCAGTAAAAAGTCTGGGTGTGATTTTTGATTCTGAGCTGAATTTTATTCCACATATAAAAAATATGACGAGAATAGGTTTTTATCATCTAAAGAACATAGCCAGAGTCCGCCCGTTTCTCTCCCAGGCCAGTACGGAGGTGCTAATGCATGCTTTTATTTCCTGTCGCTTAGATTACTGTAATGCCCTGTTCTCTGGTCTTCCCAAAAAGAGTATTTTAAATCTCCAACTATTACAAAACTCAGCCGCACGCGTGCTGACGAGGACCAGAGGGCGGAAGCACATTACACCGATTTTAGAGTCGCTGCATTGGCTCCCCGTCCACTTCAGGATTGATTTTAAGGTTCTTTTACTGTTTTTTAAATGTCTTAATGGCCTTGCGCCCTGCTACTTATCTGACCTGCTTTTACCATATCAACCCTTGCGGAAACTGAGGTCCTCTGGCACCGGCCTTTTATCCATACCAAAACCAAGAACTAAAACCCATGGTAAGGTGGCATTTAGCCACTATGGCCCCCACCTGTGGAACAGCCAAAAAATTGTATTTGTTTTATTTATCTGCGGTATTACTTTATTTTATTCATTATCTTATGTATTTTTATCCTTTAACTGTTCACTCTATTTACTTATCTTTTGTCTGGGTTTTTATCCTATCTTATGTTTTTAGTCTTTAAGGTTTAACTCCAGTGTTTCCCCAGGGGGTCCTCCACAGGGTTAGGGTTAGGGTTAGTTGTGTCTGGGCTGCTGCTGGGGGTGCTGTCCTTGGGTCCCTTCGGCCCAGCCTCGGGTCTGTTGGGGTCGGGGGGCCTGAGCACTGGTGCCCCCTGTGGCACAGCCTGTGACTCCTCCCAATATGGACGACCCCAAAGGTGGCGCTTCCTCAATCCTCAGTGCCTTGCCATGTCTCCCAATTGTCAGTTGTGTGTGTGTGTGTGTGTGTGTGTGTGTGTGTGTGTGCAGTATGGAGGGTGGGAGGGAGGCGCTTTCTTTATTATTGTTTTATCTTTCATGTGTAAAGCACTTTGTGCTGCACGCCCGTGTATGAAAAGTGCTATATAAATAGTTTGATTTGATATGAATATATGCTTTAAGAACTTTAATTCTACGCATGCACCATGGCGTCTCAATACACGCTTATTTTCAAATGATAATTTTGTTAACTTAGGGTTAGTTTGTTGTCTCACAACAAATTGATTTTTTTGTGAGTTTTAATAAAACACCCGATGTATCTGCCTCGGTACTATGGGAGGCCTTAAAGGCATACATCGGGGGAGATAATCTCCTACACAGGTTATGAGAAGAAACTTAGAAAGAAAAAATTAACTAAGCTGACACAACTTATATCTAAACTTGACAGGTTGTATGCTACTTGCAAACCTCCAGAGCTATATAAATAGCGCCTCTGTTTACAGGCAGAATTCGATGTTCTGACGACACGACGTACTACTGAACTTCTCCTACAAACAAAGTCCCAGTTCTATGAGCATGGAGATAAGGCCAGCAAATGGTTAGAGCACCAATTACGTCAGGCATCAGCATCTCACCTTATCCCACAAATTCAGACTAACTCATGTAACACCACTGAACGCATGGAAATTAACAATGTGTTTAAGGAATTTTACACGTCTCTCTATTCATCTGATCAAGATGTCACTCCTGATTTTGACATTTAAAAAAAAAAAAATTTGGTCGTACCCTCGCTTGAGCAAGCAGCTGCGGAAGAGTTAGAGAGGCCAATCACTATTACTGAACTTAATACAGCTGCTTCATCTCTGCAAAATGGGAAGAGTCCTGGGCCAGATGGCTTTCCCTCCAAATTTTTCAAAAAGTTTTGGCAAAAGTTTTTGCCCCTTTGTTATTTGATATGTTCAATGAATCATCTGAATCGGGCCGCCTTCCTCAAACTCTCAATCAAGCCTCCATTTCCCTTCTCCTTAAAAAAGGCAAGGACCCGTTAGACTGCACCTCTTATCGTCCATTAAGTTTATCGAATGCTGATTTTAAATTGTTATCCAAACTATTAGCCCTACGCCTGGAATCCTTCCTCCCTTCCTCCCTTCTATCATTTCCTTGGACCAAACGGGGTTCATTCGAAATAGGCACTCTTTCTCAAACCTTAGACGTTTGTGTACTTTACAACGTCCTGAAGCCATAATTTCGTTAAATGCCGAAAAGGTATTCGATAGGGTTCAGTGGGATTACCTCTTCTATGCCTTGGAGAACTATTTCATGGATTAAGTTGCTCTATTCAGCCCCACAAGCTTCAGTCAGGACAAATAATATCCAATCAGAATATTTTCGCCTTTATCGCTCTACTAGACAGGACTGTCCTTTGAACCCCTTATTATTCGCAATCGCCAATGAACCTCTCTCGATAGCCCTTGGTCTAATCCCCTTATTACAGGCATATTTAGCAACCATACTCAGCTGAGAGTTTCCCTTTATGCAGATGACCTACTTTTATATGTTTCTGACCTGCCTGTCTCAGTTCCCGTTGCTCTTGCCACCCTTCATTCATTTGGTCAAATATCTGGTTACGAGTTAAATCTGAACAAAAGTGAGATATTTCCCATTAACCCCGCTGCTAAGATGTATCCCCTGGAAAATTTCCCCTTTAAAGTTGCCCATTATAGTTTTGTATATCTTGTAGTCCATGTTACACATACATTTGAAGACCTCTACAAAGCTAACTTTGCCCCCCTATTGACCCGAATCCAGAAAGACTTTGAATGATGGTCTCTGCTTAATCTTTCTTTGATTGCATGTGTCAACTCCGTTAAAATGAATATACTCCCTATACTCCCAAGACTCTCCTACCTGTTCCAGTGCTTACCAATCTTCCTCCCTCAGTCTTTTTTTCCATAAACTAGATAGCCTGATTTCAGAATTTATCTGGAATAAAAAGATTCCTAGGCTGCGCAAACAATATTTACAAAGACCAAAGCCACTGGGAGGGCTGGCCCTGCCAAATCTTAGATTCTATTATTGGGCTACCAATATCAGGATTCTTAAATACTGGCTTCAATATGAGGCTTTTGATCCTCCCCCAGCATGGCTGGTTATGGAGGCAAGTTCAGCAAAGCCAGTCTCCCTGAAAGCCTTAGTGCACTCCCCTATCCACTCCTCCACTTTTCCCTACACCAAAAATGTGATTAAGACCTCACTCAGGATCTGGGTTCAGTTTAAGCGCTACTTTGGCCTACAGACTTTCTTTATGTATGCACCACTTGCAGCTAACCATGCATTTCCTCCTTCCCTTATAGACAGGGTTTTCTTAAGGTGGACACATTTTGGCATTCATAACTTTAAAGACCTGTATATCAATAATGTCTTTGCTTCATTTCAGCAACTTCCAGACAAATTCTCACTTTCTAAGCAACATTTCTTTAGATATTTACAAGTCCGAAGCATTGTCATGACACTTTTCCTAGCTTTCCTAATTTACCCTCTGACTCAGCTTTGGAGGATTTTCTTGATACCAATCACCACTCTTAAAGGCTCCATCTCATATCTATAACCAAATGATTCTTTTACGTTCAGAGCCCTTAGGCTTAATAAAGTCTCTCTGGGAGGAGGACCTGGGGGTAGCGATATCAGAGGAAGTCTGGACAGAGATTTTGAGACGGGTACATAAATCTTCTATTTGTGCAATACAGTCTTAGCCAGTCAAACCAGGTATTATAGGTACGGTATACTAATTTGCACTGAATAACATTTATGAGGGTGTGATAGGTAACTCCAACTTGTGATAGGTGTCAGCAATCTCCTGCAAATGCTCTGGCATTGTCCATCTCTACACAGACCCTTTCCAAAAAATTAGAATATCATGGAAAAGTTTATTTATTTCCATAATTCCATTCAAAAAGTTAAACTTTCATAGATTATAGATTCAGGGCCCACAATTTAAACGATTTCAAGTATGTATTTGTTTATTTGTACATAATTTGTGCTTCTGGCTCCCACGGAAACAGGAATTCAAAAAATTAGAATACTGTGAAGAAATCACCATTTACTTCTCAGTTTTTGCAGGAAAAAAAAGAAATAAATTAGGATCACATCAAATCAACCAAAATATGGTACTTTCAAAACGATATGTCAATCTTCAATACTTGGTTGGGAATCCCTTTGCCTTAATCACTGCCTCGATGCGCCGTGGCATTGAGGCAATCAGCCTGTGGCATTGCCTGGGAGTTATGGAAGCCCAGATTTCCTTGATGCTTGCTGTCAGCTCTTCTTTGTTTTTGGGTCTGGTGCCCCTAATTTTCCTCTTGATAATACCCCATAGATTCTCAATGGGGTTTAGGTCCTCACACGTCTTCCTCCAAACCCTTGGACCTTGGTTCCCGAATGAAAGGCACACTTTACTTTCATCTGAAAAGAGGACCTTGGACCACTGGCCAACAGTACAGTCCTTCTTCTCCTTGGCCCAGTTGAGACGCTTCCTACGTTGGCTCAGGCTCAGCAGTGGCTTGACCCGAGGAACCCGACAGTTGTAGCCCATCTCCCGGATGTGTCTGAATGTGGTGGTTTTTGAAGCTGTGACTCCCGCCTCATTCCACTCTTTCTGGATTTCTGCCAGATTCTTGAATCTTCTCTGTTTGATAATCCGCTGAAGCCCACGGTCATCTCTTCTGCTGGTGCATCTTCTCCTGCCACATTTCGCCCTTCCACTAGACTTTCCATTGATATGCTTGGACACCGCACTCTGTGAACAGCCAGCCTCCTTAGCTATGAACTTTTGTGGCTTACCCATCCTATGGAGGGTATCAATGATGATTGAACCAAAGTGAAGCAATTTAATGACACCTGGGGAAACCTGTGCAGGTGCTTTGAGTTTAGTAGATGATTAGTGTGTGACACTAAGTTTAAAACATTCGTGCCCTGCAAAATTTGGGCTGATTTCTTCACAGTATTCTAATTTTTTGAATTCCTGTTTTCGTGGGTTTTATGAGCTGGAAGTCCAAATTATGTACAAATAAATACTTGAAATCGTTTAAATTGTGGGCCCTGAATCTATAATCTATGAAAGTTTAACTTTTTGAATGGAATTATGGAAATAAATAAACTTCTCCGTGATATTCTAATTTTTTGGAAAGGGTCTGTATAATTACTGGACTGAGATTTTTAGAGAGAGGTGGATATGTTATTTCTGCTGTGATGAGGGTTATATATCGCTACTTTGACTTGGGATTTCTGTTGCTTTCTGTATTGCAGTTTACTGTTACCTGATTGATGTGCCTGTATTTCTTATTTGTTTCTTTTTCTTTTCTTTTTTTTTTTTTCCTTTTTCTTTCTAATTGTCTATTTCTGTCCTAGTCCTACTTTTGAACTTTTTGTATTTAATTTTCTTCATTGTGGTTGTTCTAGTTTTATACAAGTTGTTCGGGCATGCAGCAATGCCTCAGTGACCACTTTTTCTTTCTGTTGTTTTTCTAAAAAGAAAAAATGTATACTTAACTCCTTGTAAATGTTTTGATACAAATGTATACGTCTGCAAAACCCAATAAAAAAAAAGTTTAAAAAAAAAAAATTCTGCTGCTGCCATTTGTATAAAGGGAAATGGTGTTTGAAATGGAATGTCTATCAGGTTTATCAAATCAACTGACAGAATTTAAGGACATGTGGTCACTTTTCTGTAGTTTTGTTTTTTTCCCCCGTATATCAAATGACCACAAAACTATATTATGATATTTAAGGACCTTGTCCACCAAAATGGCGGACACTGACAAAGTCTAATGCAACCTCTGCCCCTCAAATTACCAGCTTACCATTACCATGCACCATTGTATTGACGGTGAACATGTCAAATATTAAAAATACAGTAAACAGTAACCAATGTAGGCTTCTTGTTTTTTTCACCCATGGAGAAAGTCCCCAAACTCCCTGAAAAAAAAGCTCAATTTTGTGAGTTGTTGAATTGGGAGAAACTTTGTGAAACACTGTCTCTGACAAATTCTCTATTATTTGTGATTTGGTGATGTACGTGTTAATCTGTATAGTGCAGTAAAGTGAGATGTGATCACAAGTGGTCACTCGGACGCATGTTAATGTCAGTTGTGAACTGACAGACAGAGCTGTTTATATCAGATCACTTAGGACATATGGTAATACCAGGTCTGACCAGCCTCATAATTTCACTTTTACTATAGATGTAGGTATACATATACTCATACAAGACTTGCAACTTATAGGAACTGTAGCTCCTTCCATTTACTTTTATTTAAACATTTGTTTTTGTCCTCACTTACAGGTAAAGGAACACCCTGGCAGCAAGCAGAAGTAGAGGCAGTAGAGAGACGAATGAATCGATTCATCCATTTTTGTATTGTACCATCAAAGAGTGAATGCGAGAAATGTTTAAGGGCTGAACCACAAGCTCTGAAGAGTCGGAATTGACAGAAGTTGAAATGTTGTGTTTATAACCGCATTACAGCCCTCAAAAGGAAAATTCAGCTTAAATAGTATGGAGAATACAATGAAAAGGCTGGTACTGAAGCATTGTTTTTTTTCCTAAAGTCTGATTTCTCAGCAAAACACTGTTCCTGAAATTGTTGAATGTCAAATTAATTTCCCATGTTTAAAAATAGAATTGTAAGGAGATCACCTTATTTGAAACTAACTTGCCATGTACTCCATCACAGTCTAGGGTGTCTTTTGAGAAAGTCTAAATTATTAATTTGTGGTAATGTATTTGTGAACAGGAGAACTTGGTGTGTCATGCATGCCCTAATTTGGCACTAAAAGTAAGCCTGTCCTTGTAACAACATGCATGTTTCTTGTTGTTTGTTTCTGGTATAAAGTGTTCTGATGCAGTTTGTAAATGCAATGGCTTTTGAATAGCTGATCAGCGTGAGTGTTCAGCGTCAGGCTTTCAAAACATTCCATGGTCTCAGCAGTATTGCTAAAACCTGACTAAATCACAGATGGATTACTTGGCTCAGATAGAGATTCAAGTCTGATTTATTCTTCTTTGTGTGAAATGGCTATCTTTAGGGAAATGTAAACTAGGTCTGTCTTTTCTAATCAGTGGCCATAAACCTGTAAATTTTATCCTTCAACATGGACACGAGAATGTTCTTAAGGTATTTTGGTTTTACACGTTGAATAGGGACTAACCATACCAGAGTAAAAAAAAAGTCCTTTTACAAATGTAGGAAAACATGTCCCTTGCCTCTGCTTTTAATTGCGGTTTTGTTTTCTGAAAGGCAAACATTCCTTTACAGATATGAGCTATCCTCTTCACCTGGCAAGGAGGACAAGTAGAGGTTCATCATCAAATTAATCCACTCTCCAGACATCAAGAGGAACAGAAGAACTGTGACAATCATGTGTTATTTTATGTCTTAGCCATTATTCATCTCATTTACAATTGCATATTTGCTATGTTCTCTCCTGATCCAAATTAACATACACACACGCACACATTCCCAGAGTGAAGGTCTGGTAAAACCCCCCTCTTCGTTACTGATCTGGGTCAACAGCTCAGAAATTTACAATCTTGTTTTTCTCATCGGTTGCATTCCACTGTGAAGTTCCCCACACTTCTCCAGATTTCAACAAGATTCTAAATAGCTATTAAGCCAGAACCTCATCTTCCTAATTTAAAAAAAAATTATTAAACAGAAAAGTTTAATCTGATTTTCTTACATTTCTCTACGATTAAGATTGACTGAGATCAAATTCAACGTGTAAAATGTCCTGTGTTCCATGGAACCACAGTACCCTCTAAGGATGAGTCCTGGTATGAATGGGAAGAACTTTTTAATCATCTTGTTAATACATTTTTGGATTATTACCAGTGAATTGATATGCCCTGTTTAATAAGTAAGAAATATATGAGTGGTTAGTTCTTCTGTATAATCAAGTGTGTTTAGATGTTTTGATCCAGTTTTAATTCCTTTTTGAATGTTAAAGTGGTTTTAATAATGACATGATTTTGTGTAAGACAAAGTCCACATATTAGGCCATGGTGACATTCTGTGGATGCATGGTTTTGAAACATTTAAAACTATAGTTTAGTTTTAGTAAGTTCCTGTGAATTTTCACACTTTCTACTATCTACTTGGAGACAATAAAGCCGGCAGCCCTGCCCCCAGGCACGCCTGCCATTTGGAGACAACAAAACAGAGACATCACTTCTCTCTACTCTTACTCTTAACGCTCTCTCTTGAAATCTCTTACTCTTAAAAACCCTCTTCTTTTAATTTTTCCGCTCTTTATTTTTTACTTTGAAACACGCTTCAAGACAGCGATCTCAGCAGAAGTGCTCACTCGTTGATTTTTCTCACTATATTTTTCACCACATTAACTTCTTTTTATTTAGGGTTTAAAGTTCTGTTTTAATTTGTTTTATACAGTTAAGTATTGTAACCTGATTTAGAGGAAGTGAACTTAATTTAAATGATCTTGTATTGAGTAATAACGGAATGTATCATCCTCAGTTATTTTATTCAAGAAGTTAAATTTAGTTTACAAAGTCACAGCCTGAGAGCCACTCGAAGGAACAAAGAAGTACATCTTTATTAAAATCATCATCACGACACTACAGCAACTTGCTGTCCTAAACCGTGCAAGCGGTTTCCAGCGAAAGAAACTCTTTGACAAGCCATACCGGCTCTGACCCCAACGCTCACTAGCAGTACCATCCCGCTGGGCATTGAGCCAAGATTGTCACCGGCTCGGTAATGGACGAGCTGCGCTCTTCCTACGACATCGGACCGAGGTCGCCAACCGGCGGATACCGGACGAGCTGCGACACTTGGCCATTGGACCGGGACTGCCAGCTAGAGTCGCAAATCACTGGAGAGAAACCTGCCGCTGCTGACTCCACAACTCTGCAAAGAAAGTAGGTTCTCCATCGCTCATAACAGCTTGATTCACACATGAAACACGAGTTGGTGTCTTTTGGCTTCTGATTCATATCTGTTTATCTTAAGAGAAATTCGGTTAGGGTTTTGTTAGTACCAAAATTATTCTTGTAGTATTTGAAGGCTTCACCCGACCCGCGATCTTACCATCCGCACATGTTCATATAATCCCATTACCTTTATCATTACAGACTCCAAATTTACTGTTATCTTTTGTTGTTTAAATTACCATTTCATTTATTCACCCTGATTTATCTAGTTAAACATATTTAGCCGTATGTCGTTGTCTGTGCAGGTTTGTTTTTAATGTGAAGAACCGATGGATACTGTAGAAATCACTACTTCAGCTATGAGATTGAATAAATTGATCTGAAATTGATTAGAATTGTTACAAGTTAACCTTGTCCAGTCGGATTTGATTAATTCCCCCCGGATTATTCAAACAGACAAACCATGGAGGTGGTGCCCCGTCACATAAAGCGAGTGCTTTATTGATCGCCAGTGATTAATAAATAACATTTATTATTAGTGTATCTGTCACCGAGTGGAGTGACTGGGACAGGGTGCAAGACCACAATTATTTCTGTTAGGGGAGCAACCACCCCAAACAGCAGAGACCAGAGGGGAATGTTCTTCTACAAATATATTATTTTATTACAAGGTCAATAATATGAATTAAAAGATACTTTTAAGAGTCCATTAAAAGAGTCCACAGTCAGTTTTGCTTCCAGATCAGGGACGTGCTGAGCTCCTGGGCAACAGGTCTCAATCCCACTGGTTGTAGATAGCTTTAAAGGAATAGTTCACTCTAAAACAAAATTCAGTCATTATCGACTCACCCTCATGCTGATGAGAAGTCCGGTGTAGTTTCTTTTTCCTCAAAGTGCAGCTGGAGACCCGAGGGGGGTACTCTCCAGCAGGAATAATCCATATAACGAGTAGGGCTGAGTATCAATCAAAAATGTTCGATACCGGCACCAATACCGATTCCTTCATTTCTATACCGGTTCCTGAACGATACTTTTTTCGATACCAATTTTATAATATTAGTTCTAACACAAATAATATTACATAACACATTACAGTACAAATCTTGAGTTTTATTTTTCAGCTGTTTTTCAACAGATTTACAGTATTTGATTTAATTTTTTTCATTGCAGGCAACACAAAACTTTTTTTTTTTGCAAAACAATGATTTTTGTGTTCACTGTCTGATAACTGAACAGGTCCATCACTCAACAAAATATAGAGAAATGTCCCACAAAGCAACATCACATGACCATACAACTGTAAGGTAGTAACTGGTCGTGTCTTCGGCAACTTATATGAGGAAAAGCCTCTGGCCCCCTGTCTGTCCGACCGACTCTTCGTCACATTTCTGGCCGAAAAACAGCATCTGTCCCTGTCAAAAAACTTAAACTCACCAACTGTATGTCAACCCTCACAGGCGCCGACTTTCTGTGTGAATTATGCTCTGGTTCGTCTTTTACGCTGGAGCTGCTCGGCTCTGTGTGAACAACCAATGGTGGAGAATTGGCGAACCGCCGCTACGGCGATAATGCGGCGTCTGTGTGAAAAGGGCTGGTAACTTGTGGTTGTGATGGTAACTTGTGACCTTTGCTCGCACACTGTACTCCAAAATCATTTTCCCGGTTCGCACATACATTTTTCAAGGGGCAAATGCGAGTGAAATACTCGCAGTATAGAGCCCTGCACAGGCGGACTTAAGTGCTGAGAGGAGGATGGTCGGTCCGCTTGTCTTGCAGTCAAACACTTCCGGCATGCCGTAACGTTACAGCCAATCATCGGCAGCATTATCAGATCTTGATCCCGTGATTAACCTCTGGGAACCGAAACTTGGCATCGAAAGACAAGGCATATTTTGATACTCGGTACTACAGAAGCATTTCGGTCGGTGCCATTAAAGACCCGAAGTTCGGTACTCAGCCCTAATAACGAGCGTCAATTGTGCCCGAGAGGAAAAGGTCCATAAAACTACACAAAAACTTTGTAAAATTCCTCCATACTGCTCGTCCACTGGAGGCACACTCCGCGTTAACGCGAGTCTCCCTCACAGCCGATTGCACAACGGAAGCCGCGCCGGACAAGATGAACAAGACTCGCGATAGTTCAGATCGACTTAGACTTTGCCCCAAAGTGAGGTTTAAAATGGCCAATGACATTTTACTTTAGGGTGCATTATTCCAGTTTCACACCACCATCTTTTTTTACAGTGCCATGACATGTCATCAGCTCATCCAACTAGAGCATTTGACCAAATGAGTTTAATGTCTGAATTACCTCACCCGTCTTGCTCATCTTGTGTATTGATGTGATATCTTCCTCTTTCATGCTTATTAGAAGTGGTTCTGCAGCCACATCAATTGACTTGACACCGTTGTGAATCTCACATGTGCATCCCCCATTAAAGTAACAGCACAGTTGACTGATAACTTTTCTCCTGTTTTTTTCCCCCTTTATTTTTATAGTTTATATGAAATGTGTGTCTGGCTAAGCTGCTATGTTGCTGGCGAATGTCAGTTCAAACATTTTGCTCTCCTAGCCCTGTCTGTAGGACTTTTAGATGGTGATCATAGTCCATGAGGCCTACTAGAGGTTCCCGGGAGTTGGTTTTGTTATCTGTGTTTATTTATCTGATGTTTTTTCTTCTTCTGTGAAGGACTTTGTAAGCTTGTTTTGTGCTATATAAATATGTGCACATGTAGTAAATTAATTTGTTAAGCAGTGTAAAAGTAAGTCTGGATTCAGTAACGATGTTATCAGTAGTGTACAAGCTGTTTTATTTTTCTGATCATGATTATCTATCATCATCAGTCTAATGACACCTGCCAGTGAAACAGGCAAAGATGAAGACGCATAAATCCAAAGGAAGATGCAAAATTTTATGTGACTACTGGAAAGGACAAAGTGGGACTTGACATCAAATACATCAATGCCTTCAAAGGTAAGTTGAATCTTCTGACTTTTTAGTCATGATTAAACTTTAAATTATGATTTTACTATATGTCACTACTTTGTTTTTTGTGTCTCAAATAGGTCTTGGCATCTTCACATCTGCTCCATTTGACAGAGGAGACTTTCTGTTGGAGTACATCATTGTTCATGCTGCATGTTGTAAAGGCTATTCTACCAATAATGCACAGCATAGCAGGCTATGGGAGGTGGTTTAGTCGAAAACATGCTTAATGCTTCCTGCAGTTGGGTCGGATCGAGGTTGGATCATGTTCTCACCACAAACGAATCGTACCAGAGTTTGTTTGAAATCTGACCGAGACCACCTCTTCAACAAGGTCTCGGTCCAGTTGTTTTGGTCCGCACCCGAGTGCGATTGATGTGTTCACACCTTCCCAAACGAACTGCACCAATAGGGTAAACGCTCCAGGGTTCGCCCTAAATCTTTCGTCCTCTACATCAACAGCACTGAAGGTTTTCCACTTCACCATACTCTGACACTTGTTTCATTACATCAACTGTCTTTAGCCAGTCAACATCAAGCAACCAAGTCCTGGCTAAGACAAGACCCCTGACATAATCACTGACTGTTAAAAATACAAGATGAAAAAATAAAATGTTCTGTGGCCTTGAAGACCTGGATTCAGAACCACTACACTACACTGAATGACACTGATGGTACTCTCACCTCATCCGTCTTACTGCCCTCCTCATCAAGGCTGCAAGGATCAATTTCTGACACACCCTCCCTCATGGGCTTCTGCTTAAAAAGATACATCACAGAAATTGCACAATTTTGTATTAAAAGTGTTCATACTGATAAAATAAGTAATTTTTTCCTGTTCAAATGTAAAAAGGGGTCAAACCTTCATCAACACATTTTTCAGAATAATCAGATAACCTTTGCCTGGTAATCCAGACCCTGATTAGACAACCTAGATACGTGAGCTCTGCATGATTTTACCCTAGACTTGTGTGCAAGTTAACTTATAACTGTAACCACATCTTGAGAATCCAGTCAACTTCTCTTTTAATGGGGATAGCACTTTTCTAACTAGAGGGACACATGGAGAGGACAGGAATTGGGTTCAAGTACAAATGTAATAATGGGTTTCTGCTTTAAAAGATACATCATGGAATTTGTACAATTTTGTGTTAAAGTTCTCATACAGAGTGTGCTCATACCGAGAAATATGGAGAGAATTTTGTTCCTTTTTTTATTCAATCAAATAGAATAGAATTGAAACCAAAAGAGAGATGTGAGAGAAAGTGGCAATCAATTTATTATTATTTTTTAGATCGAAACAGAACAGGTTGCAATTTAAAGACAAATGTTAGAGAGCAAATTTCTTTAACTGCAATCAAAACTAATGTTTGTAAGTAAAAACATACAACCATTTTGGGTCTGGGTATGAAAGTATAATCCGTTTTTCTGTCAAAACCAAAAAAACGAATAAACGGAAACAGCGCCACTTTTTCCTTTTTTCGTTTTGAATCAAAAACGGTAAAACGGTTTTTGCTGTCAGCATCAAAAAACGAGAAAACCAAAAAACCAAAACCAAATAACGGCTGAAATTTGGTTTTTGCAAATTCATTTTTTTCGTTTTTCGTTTCTTTATTTTTATGAATATGACGGCAAATATGACGGAGGACAGACCGGAAGCGGAAGTGAAGTGTAAAACCGTCAAAATAATAGTTTAGCGTGCTGGCGCTAACTTCTTAGCATATTATAGACTACCGTCCTCTCTCTACACCATATGGTTCACATTTATTTTACTTCTGTGAAACTATAACAGCTGGTTGTTTGGAAGAACGTGTTAGGCCTATAATTATAATTTTAGCCGAGTGTGTGAATGCACTTTGTGGAAAAACTTTACTATTAGCTAGGCTTTACGTTCCCTGCCTAAATTAAGAACATCTATCAAGTCACCCACAGTCAAGACTAGGTGTCCTGACCGTGCAGGTCTGCAGCCAGACTGTCTTGAATGATTTTGAAAATGAGAATTTAAGTGCAGTTGTTTAGCCACAGGGTGGCGCAGTTTTTACATGAATAGTAGACCTCAGGGCTACCACGGCGGATAATGGCCAACACAGCCAGGCTCTGTGTTCATGATGCGGCTCAACAAAAACTAAATCCCCTGACAGACCCAACTGGTGTCACGGCGGTGATGAGCTGCGCCTGTGATCACTTCATTTCAGTCGGGAGGAGCAGGTTGATTTAATGGAGAGCTGTGAGGAATAGCCTACAAAAAAGTGATCACAGCCAAATATGACAATGAGGCAAGCTTTTAATTTCTGACAGCTGAGCATTGCAGATCAACCTTCGCCCATTTAAACAAAATAAACGATAGCAACAGCTATCTGTTTTCTTCCTTTTGTCTTTACCCTTGCTGCCGCGACACAGTGACCAGTTCCACGATAGCCTCCTGGAAGGGGCGTGGTTGTTGGTTTACAGCATTGTCGAATAAACTGCATAAAATTATAATTATAGGCCTAACACGTTCTTCCAAACAACCAGCTGTTATAGTTTCATAGAAGTAAAATAAATGTGAACCATATGGTGTAGAAAGAGGATGGTAGTCTATAATATGCTAAGAAGTTAGCGCCAGCACGCTAAACTATTATTTTGACAGTTTTACACTTCACTTCCGCTTCCGGTCTGTCTGCCGTCATATTCGCCATCATATTCATGAAAAAAAGAAACGAAAAACGAAAAAATGAATTTGCAAAAACCAAATTTCGGCCGTTATTTGGTTTTGGTTTTTTCGTTTTTGATTCAAAACGAAAGAAGGAAAAAGGGGCGCTGTTTCAGTTTATTGGTTTTTTGGTTTTGACAGAAAAACGGATTATACTTTCATACCCGGACCATTTTGCTTATAAATCAGTCCTCTTTGCTTTAAAGTCAAAAACCTTTGCTTGCTAATCAGTCCACTTTGCTTGCGAGTTATAAAGTTTTGTTTGCAAATCAGTCCTCTTTGCTTGCAAGTTCTAAAGTTTTGCTTGCAAATCAACTGCACTTGATGCGCCCACTGCTATGGCCCTGCCTGACCGTGGATGCGCCCACTGCCATGGCCCTGCCTGATCGTGGATGCGCCTACTGCTATGACCCTGCCGGATCGTGGATGCGCCTACTGCCATGACCCTGCCTGACACCCACCACTACTGTCGCTAATATTAGTCACATCTGTTACATACGTTCCACTACTATTATTGTAATGCATTACTACATACTATCCTTACCATTAATCACTACTACTGTTATCACTAGTAATCACATTTCCATGTGCATTTCATTATTATTGCTGTAATACATCTTTATGTACTTTCACTCCTGTCAACCATCGCTTATAATTGAATACATTGTGATCTCGTTGATCTGCTCTGTACATGCGACATCTATTGCACGTCTGTCCGTCCTGGGAGAGGGATCCCTCCTCTGTGGCTCTCCCTGAGGTTTCTTCCGCATTTTTTTCCCTGTTAAAAGGGCCTTTTTTTTAATTTGATTTGATTTGATGGGCGAGGCCTACGCTGGTGGATAAGAGAAGAATTTCTATTGGTTGGTTTGACCTGGCTCCAGCGCCAGCTACGCTTTTCGCATTACACCTACTTCTCCCTTGTGCTGTGCTGCTTGGAGGTAGAGTTTAGATTCTCTGGCCAAGCCCGAGCCCAGACTATCCTCAGGCCGGGCCGGGCCCTTGATCAGGCATTTGTGTATGTTTTTTTTTTTTTAAATCATTACTTTATTCATTTGTGATCCATTACGTTCTGAATGAACAAACAACGCAGTGTACATGCTTCGTCCTTGTTGCATTATTCATTAAGATGATTGTAAACAGATTTCTGTAGTTCAAACAACTCGGAGTTGTAGTTGAGAACATCAGTTATAACAGCCCACTGTAATGTGGGCTGGTGAAGGGGAAGGTGATGGTCCACTTTAGTGCGGGTGCCTCCGTTTACTCAAGAGACAGCAGGCAACATGTGGGGGTTTCTGCACGGCACTTTTATTCATAATACTGACCATACCATGCCAGGTCTCTACGGCACTAGATTTTACAGGCATACATGCAAATAATCCAGGCAGAGGTTCTTGCACCAACACTTAACAAAATAAAATGGGGAGTCTTTGCTCTGTCGGCAGTATCCTTTCTCTAGGGGAGCGGAAGTACACCTGCTCTTCTTCATCGTACAGGTTACATTACCCACTAAACAAAAGGAGGTGCCACCTAGTGGCGCTACATTGAATAACTCTGACTGTTGCACCACGTATTAAAAAAATTGGCGCGTTTAAATCGGGCTCATAATTACAGTTAATGTGACGGGCCGGGCCGGGCCAGGCCGGGCTTGGACACAACGTAAACAGGCTCGGGTAGGATCGGGTTTGATTTTTTGGGCCTGATCTAAGCTCTACTTGGAGGTAAGTTGATAGCCCGTTGCTTTTGAAACGTTTCCCATAAGTAATGAATTGCGCTATATATCGTTGGCTACAGCCTGCCGTACAGTCACAACAACAACAACAACAACAACAACAACACAAGTTATGAATTATAATGCCCTGCTGCTGCAAGCACACTGATTGGCAGCAACATGGTTGTCTCTGCTAGTTACGGCCTGAGCAGAGTAGCCTAAGTGAGTGAATTACAGGGAGGCGTATACAACGTAGGGCTGTGATTTAAACATTTAGTGTTGCATGGTACTCGCGGTGCCAAAACGTCACGGTTCCCACACAACAATACTACTGTGGATTACTAAACTACAGCTGAACGCGGTGCCAGTTTCCACTGTGTAGTGGGCTGCCGCTACTCCTCCTGGATCCGGTTCTCACTACAGCTGTTCTAATGTCAACAAACACACATGATGAATAATTTAACAATGTCCTTTGGTCTGATTATACAGATCAGTGGTGCTGATATTTGCGTTTCTCTTCTATAGCCTACACATTCTACATCTCGGAGGTCAAAAGCATCATTCAGTGTCATTTAAGTCGGACCGTCTGACACAGCTACTCCTGTATAGACCAGTAATGCTGGCTGGTTAGAAATATGGGTGTGAATTTGTTAAATTGTTGTTGTTGTTGTTGTGAATGTACGACAGGCTGTAGCCTGTACATATGCCAATGACATATAGCACAATTCATTACTTATGGGAAACGTTTCAAGAGCAACAGGCTATCAACTTACCTCCAAGCAGCACAGCACAAGGGAGAAGTAGGTGTAATGCGGAAGGCGTAGCTGGCGCAGGAGCCAGGTCAAACCAATCAATAGAAACTCTTCTCTCATCCACCAGCGTAGGCCCCGCCCATCAAGTGCAGTTAAATTCGCAAGCAAAACTTTAGAACTTGCAAGCAAAGAGGACTGATTTGCAAACAAAACTTTATAACCCGCAAGCAAAGAGGACTGATTAGCAAGCAAAGGTTTGAAGTTGAAGAAATATGCTCTCTCATATTTTTTACTACTTATTCTCTTTTGCTCTCAAATCAAATCAAATCAAATAAAAGTTTTTCGTTTCAAATCTATTCTATTTGATTAGATAATGAAGGAACACAATTCTCTCCATAGAGAAATGGGTAATTTTCTCCTGTTCAAATGTCAAAAGGGGTCAAACCTTCATCAACACATTTTTCAGAATAAACACGCCTAGTAATCCAGACCCTGATCAGACAACACATGGCGCATGACCTCTACATGAGTTTAAGTTAGACTTGTGTGCAAGTTGATGTATACCTGTAATTTATGTACACATCAAGCCCATTTTTATACCACTCACTTTAGTTTCATCACCAGCTCGTGTACCATGTTTCAGGGATCCAGCTGACTTCCATTTTAATGGTGAAAACAGCAACAGCGACTGAAGAATATTCAATACATTATTTAACTCAGAGGACACAGAGATGGAATTTGAGTTCTTAATTTCATTATAAGTGCCAAAGTTCCACGTTTTCATCATCAGTATATTGAAAAACTTCAGTTCACCACATTAACTGAACTGTATATCCAATCACTGGTTTTGGTCCTGAAAGGACCAGAGGACTGAGGAGATTACAGTTGTTTACTGTTTCCGTCACAGCATCAGACAAATCAATAGACAGAGACATGCACTCAATGTGTTTTACATATATATCAGAGTATTACTCACAAAGTCCTCTTGCTGCATCTCTTTGTCCATAGTCTTGAGCCCTCCTTCCATATTCTCATACATGATACATGTTTATTAGAGCAACACACTGTTGTGTTCACTTAGATTCCTGAGTTCACGTTCTGCCACAAGGGGGCACTGTGAGATAGTGAAGGAAGAAGAAAGAAAGGGGAAGTAACTATCTGTTAGGGATGTGCAATACCACTGTTTTTCCTTTCGATCTGATACCAAGTAATACCAAGGCTAGTATCCCGATATTGATATTGATACTTAGACGTCCACTTGTGTATATGTAAATTATGACTTTTACAATGAACACTTGTGAATGTGATTATGAAAAATGTATTTTATACATATGTATAAGAATTGAACAAGCTGCCAAAAATCAGATTTTGTTTTCTCTTTAATCAGAGCAATTAAAGACAATCTGTGCAAATCCACATGTCAACTGAAAATCAACAGGTCAACTGAAAATCTGAGCAAATCACATTTTTAAAAAAATCTCTCTCAAAAAAAAAAAAAAAATGAAAATAAGAACAGTTACTTTGACTTCAATATAATTCTTTTTGGACCAGACGGAATGGTCTTCAGGTTAGAACTTGACAGAACTTGAACTTGAACTTTGACAACAAAGGTCACATTTTACATTCTCTATCATTTCCTATTTACATGTTTTTGTTAAGAAACAACAGCATGTTGACATGATCCCTCTTCAGTCTGTTTCTTCTCTGGCTCACTAACTCTCCTGCCTTGGAAAATATCCCCTCTGAGGGTACAGATGAAGCAGTGATTCTGAGGTACTTGGTTGCAAGTCTGCTTAGGGATGGGAAGGCTTGCTCGTGACTTTGCCACCAAAGTAATGGGTCCTGGTCCCTTGGAACTGGCTTTTCCTCCGCGTAGCGACGTATTTCAATAAGTGCATCAGTACCCGTTGTGCGGTGTCAAAATCGGCCCATATCCCTTTTTTCACTGGGGCAGAGCTGGAAGAAGGTGCAGCACTCCCTGGTGAGGCAGAGCTCGGCCCAGGTGCTGAGGCAGCTGCTGGTGGGGCTGCAGAAGACGACTCTGAGGTTAGCTGATAAGTTTCCTGCATTTCAGCGAGGAGTCGCTTTTTCATGTTTTCTACATTGTCTTTGTCACGGAATGCAAGGTTTAAAAACCTGACATCCAAGAAAGTGCTGGCAGCAAGACTGTGGTAGGTTTCAATCCCATGGAATCTGCGTTGAGATTGCAGTGCCAGCTCTGCTGAAAGAGACCTTGACGCTCAGTGGCTGCATTTGCTCTGTGAAGAAGTGATACAAGGGGGATAACTTTTGACACACAGACATATTTTTCTGCTGAAACCTCTCTTGTCACCTCCTCAAAGGGTCTCAAGGCCTCAACAATTAGGTGGATCATGGAGAGCTCTTCATCATTTAAGCAAAAAGAGTTCTTCCCAAGTAGACAAAGGACTGTGATCACGGTTTCCCTCTGTTCATGGAGCCTCTCTAACATGTAGAAAACTGAATTCCACCTAGTTTCCACTGATTGGATCAGTTTATGCTCTGCAACCTTCAGTTGTTTTTGGATCTGCTTCAGCTTCTCTGTAGCCTTTGTGCTATGGTGGAAAAAGGAGACTATGCTGCTGCATTTTGTCAAGAGCTGAGCAACTTCAGGGACCGCTTTTATTGCATCTTTTATGACAAGGTTTAAGGTGTGAGCGATGCAAGGGTAGTGCTTCCACCCAGCCTTGTGAACTGCAGAAACCATATTAGCACCGTTGTCTGTGACAACTGCTATCACCTTCTGAGTTATGGCCCATTCATCTGTGATTCTTTTCAGCTCTAGACTGATGTTGTCTGCTGTGTGCTGACCAAGGAAACAACGAGTTTCCAAAACAAACTCTTGCATTTGCCAGTTGTCAATGAAATGACAGGACACAGTCAAATATGCTTCTGTGGACCACGAAGTCCACATATCTGTTGTGAGAACCACACTGTGTGCACGTTGTAGAGCTGCCTTTACTTTCTCTTTACAGTCGTTGTACAAGTCTGTAATTGTGCATTCCATCATATGTTTGCGGCTTGGGATTTTGCAGCGGGGATCAAGAGTCTTAACAAATGCCTTAAAACCTCTGTCTTCTACTATTGATATTGGCTGTAGGTCCTTTACGATAATTTCTCCCAGACTTCTTGTAATCTCTGCAGCTCTTTGGGAGTCATCTATAAAAAATTAAAATATTTTTGATGTATAAGGAAGTCTTTTTATGGGAAGTATAACTCAAACACAACCAACAATAGACTTAATAGCTACAGGTTCACTTGAATGTGCCATTTAAGTAGTACAAGTTTAATTATACAATGCATTATCCAACTTTTGATAAAAGTGACACTGAATTGTGTTAAGATGATGGCAGGAATACGAGTTAAATTTACTACATATTGTTCTGGAAGGCAACGTTGTTTTTCTAACTAAACACTAAAATAATAATAAAAAAAATAAAGATTATGTTTTAATGCAAAATTGACAAAATACATTCTGGTATTTTATGTAAATTATCTAATCTACGTCTATAGGCCTGTGATGGGCACTGTGACGTATTTTCACTATATACCTGGATATTGCCTGCCTCTCTGAAGGGCTTTCCATCATAGAGGTCTGTCTCATTCGGGCGGCAGGTGTGGGGTCATTTCCCTGCGCTCCCTCTCTCTCACGCTCCTCCAATCGCCTCCGCTGTAACTCGTCATGCTTTTCTATGTGGTTCATCTTCAAGTGTTTGTTTAGATTTAGGTTGCCACAATACCTCACAGACTTTCGACACATGTCACAAGTTGCTTCATTTGCTTTCACTGGAGTGAAATAACGCGAAACTATGTTTCTTTTTCTGTCTGCCATACTGCAGAGCTTCACTTATTCTCCCCTGTGATGATGTGACTGACAGGGCTGCTGGCGTGTGCGCGCGTATCAGTGCGCGGGCGCCAAGCATGAGGAGAGAGCGGAGGAAAAGCAGTTCCTATATCCTACACAAATACTGACTACAGATTTCACTTTTTACTTTTTTAGAATTGATTACAGATTCGGTGTCACAAAAGTATTAAGTATTATTAAGTATTATCTTGTAAAAGCGGACTTGGGATCTGTGGTGTAGGTGAGTAAAGTAGAGGAGCCAGACGAACAGTTTAGTTACTTTACTGAACTCTTAGTAGCAGGGTACATGTATATCTCGTAGCATCGCTTTCTGAACTCTCCTTCGTGCTTCTCTATCCAGTCTTAATCCACTATCACCATCTTACAGCGCCACTCACTGGCCATACAGTGTAGTGTCTCAATATTACCGTTCTTATCTGTGTCTGTAAACACAACAACTCCCCTGTTACTCATAGAAATACTACTTCTCCATATGAACAACTTTTAGCAGCAGTAGTAAACATTTTCTTCTTCTGTAAGGTAACATTACCACGTAACTTAATGTTCAACATTTCCCAGCTTGTTCTATTCAGTCTGTTAATGTAATATTACAACTGTAACAGTGTTATTGTAACCTGAAATCATATCTTTCTATATACCATACTTAGAAAAGTGACTGTACCGTACGTCAGGTATTTCCAAACATAAACAAATGCTGTATACATATAAAGTAGACCAAAATAAATTCTTCAGGCATTTCACTTGACCTTACTTCATAAGAATAACTGAAAATGTGACCTATATCAATTCAAAATGTAGCAACTGAAATTCACATTACTGTCACTTAATCAACTTCACATTTGTTTTGCTTTAGGCTTGGAGCTATTTCAACACATAGTCCATACTTGCCAACATTGGGTTGTGAAAAATAGGGAGATTTTTTTCATCGGTGTATCGGCCCAAGGAACAAGGTTCCTTCGCCAGGTGTGCGTATAAATTGTCATAATTTCTTGCCTTGTATTTTAAACCTGATGAAGGAACCTTGTTCTGAAAATGTTGTTTCTTTGATATTCAATACATGATTCTGTTTACCATTGAGGACAATGAAAAAATGAGCAGTTTTAATTGTTGAAATGAGTACCAGAAGGCTAAATAATAAGGCGGTTACACTGCAATGCATTTAGAACGCAGTATTTATTGCACATCAAATTAAAAATAGATACACCTTCCCTCCTCAAAATCTCAAAAGTACTGAAAAAGAATGTGTACAGAAATACAATATTGTACACAATGTGCAAAAGAGTTGCCTTACAAACAACACTAACTGGACACTGAATTGTGTGCATCTTAGTGAGTGTGTGAATGTCCAAGCCTTAATCCTTGTTCCCTTTGTCACTCAAGGACTTGTTGTACTCGTAGGTGGCATGCTTGGCAGCGGCGAGAACCTTCTTCGAGGGATCATACTTGTAGCCAGGGGTGGTATGGTTGATCTTGCAGGACATGAGGGCACAAAGAGTAGAGTTATCCATGTTCATTCTATTTTCAGTCAGAATTTTTCTGACCATACTGAAGGACCTCTCATAGAAGGCTCTCACTGCCCTAAAAGTTGAAATAAGATGTGCAATACTGATGATTTTTTTAGGGGACACCTACAGCTTTCATTAATAGTATATTACTATTAAAAATAATTTGAGTTCATAATATCAAATGAGAAGCAGTAGTGTACTCACTGAAAGAATCTCCTCTCCGTTGTGGGTGTAAGGTCTTCATTTCTGATGAATTCCTTTGTCGCTGTTCCGATGAAAAGGTCTTCATCAGCAAGCTGGTTTTCCTTTCCATACTGGATTTCCTTCAGTGGGATGTCCATGATTGCCCTTGCTGGAACAAGGTATCCGAGGAATCGCTTGACCAGCTTGCACATCTCTCTTTCTAGTTTGTGAATCATGACCTGGTCTGACTGTGGGGAAATAGAAGAAAAATCATGTAAATAAAAGGCATAGGAAATACATACTGTATATCATGTTTTCATTATTATAACATATCCATAAGCTACCCACCTGAAAGGATGTGTTGAAGTCTGCTAAGGGCTTTAGAGCCACACTCAGGAAAAAGAAGTACGCTTTCATCTCAGGGTCACGGAGATGTCCTGCCAGGGCACGGATTTTGGCGTTCCTCTCCACCTCATCATGGCTCTCAAAGTAGGCTTGTAGAGCTGCCCACTGGTTGAGCACTCGCTGAATGCAGGTGAGGAGGCTGAGCCACCTGGTGGAGCAGTACCTCAGGAGCTTGAGGGAGTCAGAGTCGGTGAAGTGCACAAATTCTTTATACAACTCACACCTCTTTGCGCTGAAGGAAAGAGATAGTAAAATATTAAATTGGTAAGGTTTGTAATATTCATAGCAAGGAACAAAATGGTATAAGGTCAGTGGTGGGAGAAGTATTGAAATCATTTACTTAAGTAAAAGTACCCAATACAATGTGTGGAAATAAATAATACTCAATATATTTACCTCTTGTCAAAGTGGTAGTATATACCGACTAAGAAGTCCTCCACTGGAAGAGGTATGGCCTTGACGCCACAACCCGTGGCAAGCTGCACCAGGTGGCATATGCAGCCCAAGTCTTGGACATGTGGTTGGCTGCTCCGAAGTCTGGTGATCACTGAATTGTGTCTGCCCTTCATTACGCTGGCATTGTCGGAGTTAAAGGCTATGAGCCCCTCCCAAGGAATGTTCCTTTCCCTAACAAAAACATTTCATGAAAGAATTGAAATATACATACATGATAAATGAAATGCATTAATATAGTGCTTTTCTACTCTGAAGAGTAATCCTACCGGTAATTAAAGCATGGTAATGTTATGCTTTCACACAAAGCTCACCTCAAAGTGGATGCTAGCTTCTCATACAGGTTCTCAGCATTCCCCATGTTGCAAACTGGCATGTCTAAGAACCTGGTGGCCACCTGCATTTTTGGAATTGGAATATTTTTTTAAGTGTCATCATGCACCACAAATAGGATGTCCAGCCCTTATGGGCTTACAAGACACAATAATCATGAACATAAACTAAAAATATAATCAAAATCAGACATTCAACTCAACAGACATTCCAGTACCTGCATCTCAGCCTCACAGTAGACCCTGGCCAGTATCACGAATCCCTTGTCTTGCTTTATGTTGTTGGACTCATCACAAAGAAGAGCAAATGGTTTAGTCTGGCATGTCTTGGTGACTTGGTCATCCAGCTCCAAGGTGATGGCTCCTGCAAAGTTACAAAATGATTTTTCAATTCACTATTAATTGAGATGATATGGTTCAAATTGCCTCAATTTGGCATGTATATTCTCCATCCAGCAATATAGTAAGCCTACCCCACAAATAAGCGTAATTAAAAAGAAATAGTTACTATTATGGAGAGAGTAATGAGAAGGGAAAGAGCACAGCTTTATTTCGTTGGTTGCTCACCTTATTGCTTTTGTTTACATATAATATAACTTGCTGGTAGCTTATCCAGCAAGTTATATTCCACTACGCAAGTTAAATTCCACTACGCCGAGATTCCGCATCTCCATCTGATGACCTGTACCACTCATCGCCACAGAGAAGGGTAAGGTCTGAACGTAAATCAGAAGCTAACAGGCCACAGGCAAAGCTAACGACTGGGCCCCAAACTCTGATTGTGGGAGATGCCACTGTTAAAGATGTGAGATTCATGTGCGGTGAAAACATGAAGGTTCTCTGTTTTCCAAAGGATATGGTTCCTGACATGACAGCGAGAATCCCTGGTATTGTTGCAGCAAATCCAACTGTCAAAAAGATAATTTTGCATACGGGGATGAATGACATTGTGAAGCAGCAGTCTGAAATGCTCAAACAAGATTTTACTGATCTGTTGAACACAGTCAGCTCCCTGGATGTTGAGGTTTTAATCAGTGGCCCCCTTCCACCAGTCAGAAGAGGTGCTGAGAGATTCAGCAGATTGATGGCACTGAACACATGGCTTTCCAAAGCATGTAATGTCCATTCTATGTATTTTTTGGACAACTTCAATTTCTTTTGGGACCGCAGACATCTTTTTAAGCAAGATGGACTCTTCCTAAATAGGTCAGGAGTCAAACTGTTTATGTCCAACATATCTTTCTGCCTGCGTCACCAATCTGTTCCCTCCACCAAGGACAAGAGGCAAGACAGGCCGAAACAAACAGGAGATAATCACAAAGGAAACCGAGCACAACCCCCAGCTGAAGTGAGCTCCACTCATGACAGATGTCAGGACAAACAGGAAGAGGATTCTCTCTGTGAGGTTCAACTGTCTACACCACCCCAAACCCCACCCAGTTCACCATCTACTGTGGGCATGTTGTCGCCTTCGTCCCCCCTCATGGAGTTCACCGACCAAATGAACAAGCTGGTCATCGCTGGGACACAGTTTACCCCCCGCCCTACTGCAATTTTCTCTCCTCTCATTCCCCTGAAACACCCTCAGCCTTCGGTGAAGCTAAGACACACACCACCCCCACCCCTTTCACACAGGCATCATCCTCCCCAAGCTGATAAGAGCTCAGCACACTTAGATCTTTCTGTCTCTTACTGCTGATGTTTTATGGGTCCAGGCTCTAAAGATGTCACTCCTGACTATTCCCAGCGAAAGTCGGGGCCCAGTGTACTGGAAGCTTCTTCAGTTCATGTTATGATCGGTAATAGAAAAAGAATGTTTAAATTGCCAAGAAAGAGTGTAATGTCAAATTTAACATTCATTCCGGGTCCAGGCTACGAAGTTGATATCTTTAATGTCTTCCCCCCAGAAAAGCCGGGGCCCCTTGGAGTTCAGGTAGTCTCCTCGATTCCTGTGTTTACAGGTAATAGAAAAATGGTAAATTTGCTGAGACACAGGAAGTGCCTTAATAAATCTGCCAATCTATTAAATTTAGCTCCCATTCCTCGTCAGCCACAAACTGTCACAAAAGATTGCACAGCTGGTTTTGACTCTTTTAATTTAGCTTTATTAAACATCAGGTCTCTGGCAGGAAAATCTTTTTTAATACATGATTTTATCATCAAACACAATCTTAATTTTATGTTTTTAACTGAAACCTGGTTAGACCAAGACAACAGTGCAGCTGTTCACATTGAATCAAGCCCTCCAAACTTCTCTTTCATAAGTGAGACTAGAAAGCATAAAAAAGGAGGAGGTGTTAGTATTCTGTTTAATGAGTTACTCAAATGCAAGCAAATGTTTTATGGAAATTTTACTTCTTTTGAATATGTGGCTCTTCAGTTAAACTCATCTTCTCGGGCTATATTTCTAAACATCTACAGGCCACCTAAATACTGTACAGATTTTTTTGATGACCTTGTTGAGTTACTGTCTCTTATCTGCACTGACTTTGATTGTGTGTTAATTGTTGGTGACTTTAACATCCATGTCGACAAACCTGAGGACAGATGGACTAAAGAACTGTGTCGTGTCCTTGATAACTTTGGACTCACTCAGCATGTGATGCAGCCCACACACAACAGGGGCCACATCCTAGACTTGGTTATCTCCAAGGGTCTGAACATTCCTAAGGTTCTGGTATCTGATGTTGCTCTCTCTGATCATTACTGTGTTCTCTTTGAGAGTGATATATGTGTGTACACAAATGTTCAAACTGAGGTCGTCTCAAAGCGTTACATCACTGAAAACACCAGTGACATATTCATTGAGGCTTTCTCCTCCACACCTCCCCTCTCCAGGTTCTCCGTCAATGACCTTGTAGATCACTTCAGTTCTAAAGTTACAAATGTTATTGATGCCATTGCACCCACTAAAGTGAAGGTGGTCTCTGGTAAGAAAAAATCTCCTTGGAGAAATGCCACGCTTGTCAAAATGGAAAAAAAGGAATGCCGAAAGGCAGAGCGCAGGTGGCGCAAAACTAAGCTCCAAGTTCATTTTGACATTTATAAAGAGAGACTTTACATTTTTAATTTAGAACTGAAAAAGTCAAGGCAGTCCTTCTTTTCAGACATTATCACCAAAAACAATAATAATGCACGTGCCCTGTTTGCTACTGTCGACAGGCTAACAAACCCTCCTGTGCCAGTAGCCTCTGAACATCTATCTACCAGGGCCTGTAATGAATTTGCATCCTTCTTCACTGACAAAATTCAGAAAATTAGACAAGCGGTCTGTGCCACCGTACCTAGTACAGGAGGCGTGTTATCCATGTGTCCACCGAAAACCAACTCTAACACCATGACACAATTTGACCAAATCAATGACAAAAACCTACAAGAGATAATACAACATTTGAAATCTTCCTCATGCTGCCTTGATATTTTACCAGCAGGGTTCTTCAAAAAAGTTTCAGACTGCATGACTCCAGATCTGCTACAGATTGTCAACATGTCTCTACTTTCAGGCGTCTTCCCCCAAGCCATGAAAACTGCAGTTATTAAACCACTCCTGAAGAAGAACAATCTAGACACATCAGTAATAAATAATTACAGGCCCATATCGAACCTCCCAATTTTAAGTAAAATCATTGAAAAAGCTGTTTTTCAACAGCTGAACAATTACTTAATAGTAAATGGCTGTTTTGGTGTCTTCCAATCAGGATTTCGACCACATCATAGCACTGAGACTGCTCTAGTCAAGGTCCTCAATGACATTCATTTAAACACAGACAATGGCAAAATTTCAGTCTTAGTATTACTGGATCTCAGTGCTGCGTTTGACACAGTCGACCACAACATACTACTGGACCGACTGGAAAACTGGGTGGGACTCTCTGGTACAGCACTAAACTGGTTTAAATCCTATCTAAATGATAGAGACTACTTTGTGTCTATTGGTAATTACACATCTGAAAGGATGAAAATGACAAGCGGAGTACCCCAGGGCTCCATTCTGGGGCCTCTACTATTCAACATTTACATGCTTCCTCTAGCTCAGATAATGGAAAACAACAAAATATGTTACCATAGTTATGCAGATGACACACAAATTTACATAACCATCTCACCAGGGGACTACAATCCCATACAAACGCTAAGTAGATGCATTGAACAAATCAATGATTGGATGTGTCAGAGTTTTCTTCAGTTAAACAAAGATAAGACTGAAATAATTGTTTTTGGAGCCAAGGAAGAACGACTCACAGTCTCTGCTCAGCTTCAATCTATAATGTTGAAAACTGCAAACCAAGCCAGAAACCTCGGTGTAATAATGGACTCAGACCTGAACTTCAGCAACCACATTAAGTCAATTACAAAGTCGGCCTACTATCATCTTAAAAATATATCCAGGATAAAAGGACTTATGTCTCAGCAGGATTTAGAAAAACTTATCCATGCATTTATCTTCAGCAGACTCGACTACTGTAACGGTGTCTTTACAGGACTCTCTAAAAAATCCATCAGACAGCTGCAGCTGATTCAGAACGCTGCTGCTCGAGTCCTAACAAGAACCAAAAAAGTAGATCACATCACTCCAGTTCTCAGATCTTTACACTGGCTTCCTGTCAGTCAAAGAATAGATTTCAAAATCCTGTTGTTGGTTTATAAAGCACTGAATGGTTTCGGGCCAAAATACATTTCTGATCTGCTACCACGTTATGAACCATCCAGACCTCTGAGGTCATCAGGCTCAGGTCTGCTTTCAGTCCCTAGAGTCAAAACTAGACATGGAGAAGCAGCGTTCAGTTACTATGCGCCACACATCTGGAACAAACTCCCAGAAAACTGCAGGTCTGCTCCGACTCTCACCTCTTTTAAATCAAGGCTGAAGACCTTTCTGTTTGCCACAGCCTTTCACTGAAGCAATTTTAAGTCTTTGAACTGCACTGTGACTTTTATTTTTCTCTATTTTAGCCTACTTTCCTATTTCTTAACTTGTTTTAATGTTTTGTTTTAATGTCTATTTCTTAACTTGTTTTAATGTTTTGTTTAAATGTCTATTTCTCAACTTGTTTTAATGTTTTGTTTTAATGTATCTTAAATGTTTTACTGTAATTGTATGCGCCTGTAAAGCACTTTGAGTTGCCCTGTGTCTGAATTGTGCTATACAAATAAACTTGCCTTGCCTTGCCTTGCCTTATCACTAAGCCAGCTAGCCATGTTGCTGGTAGCTAGCCAGCCAGCAATAGAATATTAGCAAAACTACACCAGCATCTCAAGTCAAGGTAAAACGTTTTTCCTTTGCCTTGTTTCAAAAACCGCTTTGTGAAACATACATTAAAAGAAATAGCTAATCATGTTTCTTACCTTTGATAATCTGTGTTGTTTTTGTTCTCCCAGAGGAGTACTTCTTGGCGATGACTGAATCAGGAAACATGGCAGCAACACTTTTGCTGAACTCATCGCTGAATGCCATTGGCAAGTTGTTTTTTGCAATCAGCCTGGCCATTTTACATTCTGCCTTGGTCACTAGATCAGCCTCCGTCTGTCCTCTAATGAAGAATGAGTCCATCTTTGGCATTCCCCTCTGTCCTTCTATGGCTACTTTATGTTTAGCAGTGCTAGCATGCTTCATCAAATCATTTTCCCCGCCGTGCTCCACATTAAAATCAACATGACAAGCCTTACAAAACGCATGGTGGGTACTACACCGGCTGGCTCTAACCCAGGGGAAGGTCTCGGTCCACGCTGTGTTAAATCTGGACGCATATTTCTTTTTTTCTTTTTCAGTTTTTCGTTTCTTTGGCGGAGTGTCAGGTGTCAGTCTTTCTCTGACTCTATCCATCTCTGTCAACTACCAGCCAGTGACTTCTTCTTCTTCTTATTTTCCGGCAGTATCAACGCTACTTGGCGTATCACTGCCTCCAGCGAGTGACTGAGTCACGTCACCGGCTTGCCTCATACGCGCATGCAGGCCAGGGTTGCCAGATACTGCGACAAATCCCCCACAATGTTACTTGTTTCCTTCACTGTAAAATCGGGAGATTAACGGGAGAAATTACTGACCGGGAGCATCACGGGAGATAGGGTTAAAAATCGGGAGTCTCCCGCGTGAATCGGGAGAGTTGGCAAGTATGATCGTCTTTGGTCCAGGCTGGTTTCTGTCTCTCTCTCTGAGCAGTTTGTCTTGTTATGGTCTCAGCTGGACTGGTGGTCTGTACTGTACCAGCTCTCTGTTCCTCCTCTTTGCTCTTTGGGCAGAGAGAAAGGCGTGCTGCATTCCACCTTTTCCCGTTGCTCAGGATGAAGGTGCTCAATCCTGTCTGTTGCTCCACAGACATGGGATCAGTGTACTGTCTCTCTCCTTTTCCAACATGAAAAGGCTTGCGTACCCGGACGTTATCACCGACTGTGACCTTGGGAGGTTTCGCACCTCGTTTCATGTCCGTGTAGCGTTTGCTCTTTTCCTGCTGTAGGGCAACTCTGGCTGCAATGTGACCATATTTTTCTCTGTGTTCAGGGTTTAGCAGAACATTTAATTTTGTCCACATCGGTCGTCCTCTCAGAAGCTGGAAAGGGGATTCACCAGTTGTCGCATGAGCTGTTGCTCTGTAGCTGTGTAGCATTTCAGTGACTGCTGGTTTCCATGGGCGTTGGGCTGCTTGAGCTTCTGAATACAGTCCTTGAGCACTCTGTTAAAGCGCTCGACACCTCCGTTAGCTTGAGGATGGTAAACACTTGTTCTGATGTGTTTGATGCCCCTCTCTGTGAGAAACTCAGCAAAGGCAGAGGACGTAAACTGTGGGCCATTATCAGTTGTAATGGCACAGGGATTTCCCTCACGTGCAAAGATGGAAGACAGGAATGTTATGATTGTGTCTGTAGTTGCAGATGAAGTAAAGGCAACTTCCGGCCATTTACTGAAATAGTCAATGAGAGTAATGGCAAATCTGCAGTCATAAGTCCCACGTTCAAACGGGCCGACAATGTCCACAGCCACATGCTGAAAAGGGCCCCCTGGAAATTCAACAGGCTGCATTGGGGCAGGAGGAGTTTTGGCTGTTTTGTCACATGACTGACAGATCGTACAGGATGACAGAACTGTGTGAACTAGGTCGTCCATGTGTGGCCACCAGTAAAGGTCTCTGAGGCGTTGTTTCGTGCGGACCACGCCCTGGTGCCCTTCGTGTGCCAGTTGTACTATCCTCTGTCGAAGAGACTTACGCACTACCAGGCGAGTTCCACGGAAGATCAGTGGTGCCTCAACAGCAAGTTCATATCGCATTAGGAAGTACAGCTGCACATCACTTGGAAGAGACTTTTTCGTCTTAGGCCATCCTGACTGAATGACCTGTCTCAGCTTTGTAAGTTCAGGGCAGTCCTCACATTCAGCTTTGAAATCTGCAAGTGGCAGGGCTGACAGGAGAGGAGAAATCTCAGCAATCTCCGCGAATAACTCTTGCTCAGCTTCCGCAGCAATGTTGGAGTTGGCGAGGGGAACACGTGAAAGAAAGTCTGCCATAACATTCTGTGAACCTGGGCGGTACTGCACATCGTACTGAAAACACATCAGTCTCGCTGACCATCTGGCGATCCTCATGCCAGCTCTGTTCATGCCTTTGGTGTTGAGAAGGGTGGTAAGAGCTTGATGGTCGGTTCTAAGTGTGAATCTGTGCCCCCACACATATGTACGCCAACGTTCCACAGCCCATACACAGGCTAGGGCCTCTTTTTCTGTTGTGGAGTACTTCCTCTCGGCAGCTGAAAGTGTACGGGAAGCAAAGGCAACAATGTGTTCAGCATTGTCTGAATGCAGCTGCGTCAGGACAGCTCCTAACCCGTAGTCTGAGGCATCTGTCGTAATGAAGGTCGGAAGCTTTGGGTTATAGATGGCAAGCGCTGGACTCTCAAGTTTTCAGCTTAGCGAAGCTTTCATCTGCTGCCGTGTCCCATTGAAGTTCAGCCTGAGCATTTGGTCTGAGCAGCTGTCGTAGTGGCTCAACCAGTGTTGCATAGTTCGAAAGAAACTTGCTGAACCAGGAAGTCAAGCCGAGGAAAGAGCGTAGTGCTGCCATGTCTTTTGGAGCAGGAGCTTCAGCGATGGCAGTCAGATGATCTGGGCTCGGGCGCAGACCCTCCTTTGAAATGACATGTCCAAGGAATGGAATGCAGGTCTGACCAAACGAGCTTTTGTTGAAGTTGATCTGAAGGCCAGTATCTCTCAGTCGCTGCAGAACAGCTTGTAGATGTTGATCATGCATCTCTTTTGAGTCACCATAAATTATGATGTCATCCAAGTAGTTCTGAACTCCTGGCAAATCCTTCAGGATGGTCTGCATCATTTTCTGAAATGCAGACGGTGCTGAAGCCAGGCCAAAAGATACTCGTGTAAATCTGAAGACACCATCATGTGTTATGAATGCCGTGAGATTTTGGCTGTCAGGGTGCAAAGGCAGTTGCTGGTAAGCAGAACTCAGGTCGATTTGGCTGTAGTGTGTAGCACCTGCCAGTTCTGTAAATATGTCCTCCATATGAGGGAGAGGATAACAGTCCATGATGACACTCTTATTGGGCTCACACAGGTCAACACACAGTCGCAGCCCTCCCCCACGTTTCCGTGCCACGACCAGGGGACTCACCCACTCAGACGCATCCACACGTTCTATGAAGCCAGCTTGAAGTAGGCGGTTGAGCTCTGCTGACACCTCCTTACGTATTCTCAGTGGTAGGCGTCTCAACTTTTGACGTACTGGATGCACTGTGTTGTTAACTTGTACTTTATGAATGAACCCTTTGACACATCCAAGCTGATGCGGTGGAGCTAACTCAACCATCTGCACTGTGGATTTTTGGATGTCATTAGCAGGTAAGTTTGAATCAGTTTCCTTGCTGTAGTTCACCTTGCCTCCAACAATGTTGACATTGAGCGCTTTAATCAGGTCCAGGCCCAGCAGAGGTGATCCAGCTTTAACAATGTGGAAGGAGGCTGGGACCCTGCTGCCTTGCTCTGCTATGGCTGCTTTTGCTGGCAGGCAACCAATAACAGGTACCTCACGTCTAGCATAAGTGACCAGTTTGACTTGAGGTTCTGTCAGTGAGCAATCTGCAAAACATTGTCTGTACATTGTCTCTGGCAGAATAGACACAGATGCTCCCGTATCAACAATCAACTCCAGGACATGAGAATTTCCCTCTGGTGCTTCAACATTGACATTGCAGGTGATTTTATCATAAGTTGCTGCAGTAAGTTTAACGTTATCCATCCACAGTACAGCTAGCTCAGGGACTACAACTTCTCTTACTTCACTTACAGTAGATTTACATATTTTGGCGAAATGCCCCTTTTTGCCACATTTATTGCAGTTTACTGAAGCAGCTGGACAGTTTTTATCATTAGCCAAGAGCTTGTTGGAGTCACATCTGAAGCACTTACGTTGCTGTTGGTTTGTGTTCCTCTTTTTATCACGGTCTGGAGCTGGGGCTTTGGCATGGCGAGCTCCTCTTTGCCCTCGGAAATGCTCCTTGGCTGCACCGACAGCTTGCACTAGCGCGGTCGGGACCGTTTTAGTTGAAGAAAGCAGTGTGGCGTTTTTAACCGCTGCCTCCACCTGGCATGCGATTGTGTGAGCTTTCTCCAGAGTGAGGTCGTCCTCTAGCAGTAATTTGTCTCTCACAGCAGCGAGGTAAACATTTGAAATCAGCTGATCACGGATCATCTTGTTTTCCATCTGTCCAAAACTACACGATGAAGCTAATGCTCTCAAAGCTGCCACATACTGTGATGCCGTCTCATCCGCTCGTTGAGTGCGTTGTCTGAATGTGTGTCTGCAGGCCACAACATTAACTTTCGGTACAAAGTGTTTCTCGAGGGTGGACATGGCATCCTCATCGTACCTTGGTCTGGCAAAGTGTAGAAAAGTAGTTGTCCTTCCGGACCCAGGCAATGAAGTAACACTGCACGTTGCCTTGCATCCGGCCATGCGTCTCCTCTTGCATGAATGACGAGCATGTAGTTGTCGAAAATCTTCCGCCACGTCTCGAACAGTATTTGCGGCTCACCCACATGAGGAAGGAAGGGCGGTGGACTCGGTACAGAAGCGCTCATCCTCGTCGCCAATTTGTCGTGTAGGTGAGTAAAGTAGAGGAGCCAGACGAACAGTTTAGTTACTTTACTGAACTCTTAGTAGCAGGGTACATGTACATCTCGTAGCATCTCTTTTCTGAACACTCCGTACTTCTCTATCCAGTCTTAATCCACTATCACCATCTTACAGCGCCACTCACTGGCCATACAGTGTAGTGTCTCAATATTACCGTTCTTATCTGTGTCTGCAAACACAACAGGATCGATATTTTGATGGGAAGATCGATTCTAAAAAACACACGTCTAGATCGGAAGTATCGATATTTCTGGATTGATACGCACATCCCTACTATCTGTGGGAGTTGTTGATCCTGAAAGTTAAAAAGAAAGGTGATTTGTACTCGTGCTACCATGCAGCAATAAAACCAGTTCCTACCACACTATTCATCCACACTACACACACCACAGTAACCCCATGGTAACTTCTAACTTCTACCATGTGAAGAACAGGATGTTTGGTCACACCTATTATCTCAGTATCAAACCCGACATTTTCGTACTGTCAGGTCATGTGACCCTACATCTCCTTAGGGTTAGGGTTACGACCTTGCAGTTGTTTACAGTGGTGCTTTTCATTCATATTCAACTGCTACTCACAAGGTCCTTCTTCTCAATCGTCTCGTAGTCTGTATCTTTGTCTGTACTCTTGAGGTCTCCTTCCATGCTTTCGTAACTCATCACAGATGTCTTTTTGAGCAATAGGAGCTCATATCTTCAAGTCCCCTACTACCGCACCAGAGCACTGCACTCCCAGAGTGCATTCATGGTTCCTAGAGTCTCAGAGAGTAGAAAAGGAGGCATACTCTCCCCTCTCTCTCCTTGTTCAAGAGCAGACTCAAGACCTTCCTTTTTGATAAAGCTTATAGTTAGGCAAGGTTAAGCCTTGAACAATCCCATAGTTATGTTGCCATAGGCCTAGACTGCTGGGGGGATTTCCCATGATGCACCAAACCCCTCTCCCTTCCTGTCCCTCTCAATCTCTATTCATATTCATCCCCATTTATCAATGCCTGTTACTAACTGAGCCTTTCCCTCTTCTGTAGTGCTGTTCTTCCTCTTCTCTCTCCTGTCTCCTCCTGTCACTGTCTACAGGTGTTTCTGCCTCCAGCGCTGCAGAGTCTGGATCTAAGGCTGTCTTCAACTGACCCGTGATCAATCATCATTACTCGTCTCATCATCATTGTTATTTATTACTGTTACTATTATTACCACTGTAAGTACTGTAATTACTTTTTCTGTTATGTTTATTAATTTGATTACTGTCCTATTACTGTTATCAGTAGGTGATTTGTTAATTTTTAACAGGGGGGATGGCCCAATGGGAGCACCTCCCTGACACACCTATGTACACCTCCCAAAGGACAATGTTGCAGGACGCTTTAACCATAACTGACATTTCTAAGTCTACAATTTCATTTTATCCAGGTATCTTCCTTCTCTCCCTACTACAATCTTTTTAAAACTGTATTAAAGTCATGAGTAAATACACCTTTAAATTGTATGCAGTGGACTGAGTTTATTCAGGCAGGGTTTTCTCATGTTTCTCCCAATACACTACAAGCAGGGTAATTTTAAGTTACATGACCCCTTGGAATTTTTTACCATCTAAATTCCTTGAAGGACACACAGTGAACATTGTGCAAAATAGTAGAGCCCGACTGATTTATTGGTAGGCCGATTTTTCGGCCGATATTAGCCTATCGCAGATATATCGGTATCGGTGTAATATTGTCCGATATGCACCAATATGAAAACCTTATATTTAAAAACTGTAATGGAGAAAAACATGTTTGGGGTAATTTAAAATTTGTGTAATGATATAGTTTGTCTAGCAGAGTGCGCTTCAACAGGGATAAAACAGCTGGTGTCAGGAAATGTAACAGCTACCTCACTAAAAAATGACAATTACCAACATAACATAAACCACCATGTTCTGAACAGGCACACTAAAAACACTTATAAAAAGTAACTTTTAGTTTTAGAACATAAATGGCAAAGTTACTATTGATATTAAACTGTCAGAAAAAACTAATCTCTGAAAAAACTTGAACATTACTGAAGGGTCGAAGGACAGAGGGTGTCGTCTCTGTACAGATTGTAAAGCCCTCTGAGGCAAACTGTGATTTGTGAATTTGGGCTATACAAATAAAATTTGATTTGATTTGATTTGATTTGAAAATAAACATGAAATATTTGCACCCCTGATATAACCAGCAAAGGGAATGGAGTCTATGAATAAAGAACAAGTCTGTGAAAATCATTTGAGAGAACCCCAGTGGGAGCGTTTCAGAAGCTGAGCCTTTTGTCTGCCCAAATTTGTTGACTTGCTCAGATTTTGTTGATCCAGTCATTTTTCATTTTTATACAATCAGGAGTCTGCACAGGGTGTTTTATTTTGAAAATTGACCAGATGCTCTATGCCATTCCTGTGTCTCTGCCATTCCTGCCGGCGTGATCTGCTCTTTGCAGCTTGTTGCGGCTTCCGTCAAAATAGTCAAAATGCAAAGCAGCCGTGCACGGCTCGACTCCACTGTGCGCCGGAGCTGATCGCGGCCACTTGTGATTTGTAACACACTATCTGCTACTAGGGGATGGAGAGTAATGGCAGGTTAACAAGGGGGATGCTTTTTGGTAATTTTGCTAACAAGGGGGACAGCAACCCCCCTCATATCGCCTATTGACTGTTATCACTACTGTATTAGTATGATCAGTTCTGTTGTTTGTTTCTGTGTGTTCTCTCTCTCCTTCTCTTTCTCTCAAGTGAACCAGTCGAGGCAGGTAACCCTAGACCTGCTCTCTATGGAAAGTGCCCTGAGATAACTTGTGTTATGATATGGCCTTACACAAATAAAATTGAACTGAATTGAACTGAAATCACAAAATTATTTTTGGATCGATGTATTTGATATTAAGAATTGTTTTTCAACATATGAACAAACTTGAATTTAAGGGACTGGTACAGAAAACTGTACTGTTTATTCTGGTACTCACCTCTGTGTCCACAATGTTGCTGGCCATCTGGTCCCACAGCTTCCACACCTCAATCACTCAATCTTCCTGCTCTCCAAACAGGAAAACGAAACTATCTTATGGACTTACTTGATATCATGGATTTATTTCCTACAAATAACTCAACTTCACCATGTCAAGGAGTCATATACTCCAATATGTGTGTATGGTAGCCTACATCTAAAGTGCATAACCATTAACACTTTTAAAACAGAAGAGAATGGGCTATAATACATGTACTATTACATCTAGGTTCTTCTATTGCTCCAGTACAATATCTTAATCACCTTTGCAATGTTCTGGGCTTTCCTGTCTCCAGACTTCGATTCATGGGAAGGAAGTTCAACTGTGAAGATTTCATTGCCAGATTCTGTTCTGCAGCAGTTGGAAATCTTAATTCTACTGATGGTGAGGACCCAAATTCCCACTGCTATTACTATTGCTACTTGATATTTAAAAAAATATTGGCACTACATCCTTATACAATTATGAGTAATTCAGCAGTTGTTGCAATGCCATTATTGCAATATGTGCATATGTGCTTATTTTGTGCATTATTTCGATCTACTCATAACTGATATCAACCCTATAAATTATAAGGCAATAATAGTTACTTTGCGGTTACATTAAAGTTAATGTGTGCATTAGTTTTTGGTATCAGTTAGAATAACTTCTTCATAAGCAGGGGCGTAGCAAGCTTTTCAAAAGTGTGGGGGATGGATGTGGTCTTTCCAGTTCAGAGAACTTGTTCCAGATGCCTTAACATTTGCATTCCCTCCTGCTCAAATCTTTCTCCAAGCTGCATGTCAATAACATCCATAACTTTGTAGAATTCAGTCCTGTAGTAGTCAGAAGGGGACGCATATACATGTGCAGGAGCACTACCTGTGAAGCACTGAGGTGGGATACGGACAGGAGGAGAGGCAATAGGAGTGAGATGGAGTGTCTCACACATCCTTGTTGCCTCTCATTGACCCATTCACACACGTATGAATATATCTGGGAAACAGACAGGTACCAAAAACAACGTCTGTAACGTTGTCTGATGATTATAAACATTAACTACTCCTTATATGTTCAGTAAACAGGTAGGCACCAAACCCACATATGTGTTTTTCTAATGTTTTTATGAGTGTTTACAGCCATAGACATATATACATATGTTCTTCAATGTGTCTCCTTGTACATACAGCTGTATAGATATAAGTATGTATATATGTTCTTCAGTGACCTGCTCTATGTAAAAGCCAGACAGCCAATTGCAGTGTCTTATTTTTTTATTTTTGATTTGCAGGCTTTTTTAAAAAAAAAATTGTCTCCATGATTGTCATTTTTAGTAGTTAAAATCACTGGATATAAAAACGATTCATCAAAATAAGTTAAATGTAAAATGTAATGTAAACATCAGTGCTTCTTATTCCCACAGACATCACATTTACATGTCAGGATCTGGTTATTATAGACACAGATTCAATATCATCACAGTAACAGAGTTACATACATTGGCAGCTGTAAACTAATAAAAACATTAGAAAAATGCATACGTGGGTCTGGTGCCTACCTGTTTACTAAACATATCAGGAGTAGGCTATGTAACGTTTATAATCATCAGAGAACGTTACAGACGGTGTTTTTTGTGCCTGTCTGTTTCCCAGGTATATTCGTACGTGTGTGAATGGGTCAATGAGAGGCATGAACTTATAGCGCTTTGTAGAAGGAGCTTTATAAAGTTCACTCCACTGACTTCGACATACGATTCAGCGCTCAGTGAAGCGTCTATGTATATGTATATCTATGGCTAGTTCCCGCCTCCTCAGCATGAGCTGAACGATAAATCTAACACAGCAGAGGCGGGACTTAAGGCAGAACAGCCAATCATCAGCCGGTCACACTGAAAGCCGTTGTCATGTTTGAAGCAACAAAAAAAGAAAAAGTGTGGCTGTTGAATCCTCTGACAGGGAAAAGTGTGGGTGTTAAAACACCCCCTGCCCCACTCTATCGCTGTACGTTACTGCTTATCAGTACGAGATCGGTATTCAGAGTATGTTCTTATGCACTTTTAGCATAACAGTATGAATGAAATCTGTAAAGTATTCACTTTTGTTGTCACAAAAGTCTTGAATAATGCGGTTGAGGGGACAAATGTCACTGTTTGGAGGTGCACAGAGCTGTAACTGTGGTTTCTATGCAAAGAAGGTATCAGAAGTCTCTCATACAATTATGACGTGCTGGTGTTGAATTCTGTAATATTACAATTTTTTTTCTTGTCTGTGAACCTGTAGCCTTCCAGTTCGCTCCCTGAGACGCTACAGCCAGGACCCTCGCCTGCAGGTTCACCACCACCACCACCAAAGGATGTCTCCTTAGCTGGTGGTGAACCTAGAAGGCCCATTTTGACTTTGGCATCAGTAAGTAATGAGGATTTACTTTTGCTGATATTTATATTAATATTATTAATATACTCAGTATATAAAATGTACAAAGCCCTTGTCAGTTTACAAAGCCGCGGTTTGGTGGCTCTCATGGTGCCGTGTTAAAACCAAATTTAAGTTTGGCTAGGAAGCATTCATCTAAGGTAATGTAAAGAGAATGATACATAGATTGACTTTGATTTAAAAATATATATATACACTGTTATTGTTTTCATGTAGCAGTAACTATAGTGGGACTTTCATGCATTCATTTCATGTTGAAATGGTCTGGTTTTATTGACTGCTATAGAATCAGAATTCCTTTATTGCTTTATTTATCCCGCAAATGATAGATTCATTCATTTATTCATTCATTATCATCTATGGTTATCCTATATTGTGAACTGTGCCTTTATTCCCCCAGACCTCTGATGTATCCAGCCCCATCACAAGCCCCACCAAAAGAAAGGTGGCACCACCTGGCCGCAGTCCCAAGAAGTTTCTGCAGACCGTTTCTCCTCTGTCTCTTCCTCCCTCTCCTGTTCCTGTATCAAGCCCAGCTTCTTCCATTCTGCCCTCCACTGCTACAGTTGTAAGAAGATATCATACTACACTTGAAACAGGAACTGCTCTTGAGTAGATTGTTATCATATCTATTTACCTTATTTTATTTTATTTTATTTTTCATAAAATAGGAAGTGTCATCTGCCACCTCCTCCTGTATCTCCTCTGGAACTCCCTCTGCTCCTCTCACCTCACCATTGCCTGAAAATGTGGAGATTCCACCTGTTTCAGACGCTGCTTGGCTGCCCACAAAGCTGCTGAAGACCATACCACCTCAAGATCAGAAGTGGATTTCAGCGGCCCTGTGGAAAAAACAGCGTCTGCGCACAGACCGGAAGCTGTGGTATGATCCACCAGAGCCATCTCTCATATACCATCAGGTCCCCACTCTGGAGCGCTTTTTCCACCACCGGCTTCTCTTGTGGATGCCATACCACCTGTGGAAGGTCAGGCTGTCCTGTCCTGCTTATGGCACACAGCTCACAAGCTATGGAGCTCACAAGAGAGCCCGCCACATTCTGGATGTGGACAGGTATCACCTGATGATCACAGAGACTCTCAGCTGGTTGCAAAACAACATATCTTTCCTCCAGCAAGACAATCTTGGACCAGCTGGACTTGGAGATGTTGCCTTGCTGCATCAGGCCAAGCGGGAGCAGCTGAGACAGGAAGGTGTCCCTGGCATCACTGACAGTCTGGTCCATCAGCACATCACCAAAGACGAGCTGGCACTGCACTGCCGGAGGCAGACAAGAGGACAGCGGCAGACAGTAGTCCTGATCGAGCAGCTCCTTAATGAACTGATGGGGGCAAAGGGCAGGGATTTTCTTGGTGTTTCTCTTCTGGACCAGGAAAGGATGCAGCACATCTGGCGAGTCCAACAGAGGCATGTTAAGTGCATACAGGACGAACCAGGTGTGCTTCTTTACACCCAGACAGGCACCACCACCAAGGCAGGCATTGTGCTGCCAAACTACAGGTGTGCCAGAGGGTCCACATCATTGGAGTCCTTTCACCTGCATGTAAACAGGTTCATTCCAGGTCAGTATGAATCATTATTCATCAGTAAGATTCTTTAACATCGCAATTCTGTTGTTTGTCATGGTTTAAGTTCAGGAAGTAGTGGAGCTATGCATAAAGCCTATTAATAATTTACAGATGACCAAACACAACAAATAAACGTATCATTGTGTTTACCTTTCTACTATCTTAAGGAACGAGTGTCAACAGCTTCAATATCCAGCTGTACCTCCTGGAAGGACTGAACAGGTGGAACCAGGACCGAGAAGCTGCATCCCTAGCAGTCAAGCCTGTGTTAACACCCTCAGTGTCAAGGTCTTTGGAAGGCACCTTGTCCCGTCTTTTCAGCCACCTGCTGTTTACACTGGTAAGTTTAAGCTTTTCATCCTGATGAAGCTACTTGCCATATTCACTATACAGTATATTCTTTTTAATGCATTATCCGAAAGTTAATTTTCCACCCTCTATTGTTCTCTCAACTGTCCCAGGTGAGCTTCTCGGCATAGATTACTTGTACAGCCAGATGGGAAAGGCCTTGCAGGATGTACATCCTGACTCAGAGGAAACTGAGTCTGCCTGGAGAGACTGCTACGTACTACGGTGGAGAGACTGCTACGTACTACGGTAAGCGTGTTGCGTCATTGCGTCATTTCCTGTTGTTGTGTTACTGACTGATAGCGTAACTGTGCTGCTCCGGCTCGTCCAAGCAGATTATTGTTGTATTCCTTCTGCAGCGACCGAGATCCCGCTTGTGATCGGGCACTTGCTGGTCCACTAAGGCATTCAACAATACTCTGTGTTTATAGCTTGGTCGCCGGGCTTGCTGCTGTTTGTAGCTCTCTTAGCTCTGCTGGCTAATCTATCGTGTCCTAGCTTAGCCACTATCAGCTAGCGATGGCTTCTCTCTCTCCCTCTCGCTCTCCTCTTTTCTCTTGCTCAGTGTGCCAGATGTTCAGTTACACCTCTGCCTCCCTTAGTGATACTGGTACATGTATTAAGTGTAGTTTATTTGTAGTGTTGGAGGCGAGGCTCAGTGAGTTGGAGGCTCGGCTCTGCAGCATGGAAACTCCGACTGTAACTGCTGCAGTTAGCCACTTAGCTAGTGCGGACCGAGCAACTGTAGCTTCAGCTAGCCGTCCCTCGGCAACTCCCGAGCAGCCGGGACAGCAGGGCGGCTGGGTGACTGAACGAAGGAAGCATAATACCAAACCAAAGCCCACGTTACACCACCAGCCGCTTCACGTTTCAAACAAATTTTCCCCACTCAGCGACACACCCGCTGAGAAACAAACTCTGGTTATTGGCAGCTCCATAGTACGAAACGTGAAGTTAGCGGCACCAGCGACCATAGTGAAATGCATCCCAGGGGCCAGAGCGGGCGACATCGAATCAAATCTGAAACTGCTGGCTAAAGCTAAACGTAAATATAGTAAGATCATAATACATGTCGGCGGTAATGACTGCCGGCGACGCCAGTCGGAAGTCACTAAGATTAATGTTGAGTCGGTGTGTAACTATGCCAAAACAATGTCGGACTCCGTAGTTTTCTCTGGGCCCCTGCCAAACCTAACCAGTGATGACATGTTCAGCCGCATGTCATCATTCAACCGCTGGCTGTCGAGGTGGTGTCCAGCAAACGATGTGGGCTTTGTTGATAATTGGCGGACTTTCTGGGGAAAACCTGGTCTCATTAGGAGAGACGGCATCCATCCCACTTTGGACGGAGCGGCTCTCATCTCTAGAAATTTAACCCATTTCATTAGCCAACAACCAGCCTGACAACCCAGAGTTGAGACCAGGAGGCAGAGCTGCAGTCTTACACGCTTCTCTGAGCTTCCATTAGATCAGTTGCACACCCAAAACTTTATTGAGACTGTGTCTGCCCCCCGACCACCTAAATTAATTAAATTAATCAAATCAAAAGTCCACAGAAGAGGAGTTGTGCATGAAAATCTAATAAAAATTAACAGCAACTCTGCAATCTCAAAACAAGACAAGAGAATTAAATGCGGACTCCTAAATATCAGATCCCTGTCATCGAAAGCTGTACTAGTAAATGACTTAATGTCAGACTGTAATATTGATTTATTCTGTCTTACTGAAACTTGGCTGCATCCTGAAGAATATGTCAGCCTGAATGAATCCACTCCACCCAGTCACATTAATACTCACATTCCTCGAGGCTCCGGCCGAGGAGGTGGTGTTGCAGCTATTTATGACTTAAGTCTGTCAATCATTCCTAAACCTAAATTAAATTATAACTCATTTGAAAGCCTTGTTCTGAGTCTTTCACATCCAACGTGGAAAACTTTACAGCCAGTTCTATTTGTTGTAGTGTATCGAGCACCTGGTCCTTACTCAGAATTTTTATCTGAATTCTCTGAGTTTTTATCAAGTCTAGTCCTCAAATCAGATAAAGTAATTATTGTAGGTGATTTTAATATTCATGTGGATGTCGTTAATGATAGCCTTAGTACTGCATTTATCTCATTATTAGACTCTATTGGCTTCTCTCAGTGTGTACATAAACCAACTCACTGTTTTGACCACACCCTTGACCTTGTTCTAGCTTATGGTATCGAGATTGAAAATCTAACAGTTTCTCCACAGAATCCTCTTTTATCAGACCATCACTTAATAACTTTTGAAGTTCTATTACTGGACTACACACCATTAGGCAAAAACTCCTTCACTAGATGTCTATCTGATAGTGCTGTAGCTAAATTTAAGGAAATTATACCGCTGGCACTAAACTCAATGCCATGTCTCAATATAATAGAGGACTCCTCCACTAACCTCAGTTCCTCACAAATCGATCATCTTGTTGATAGCACTGCAGGCTCATTGCGAATAACACTGGACTCTATTGCCCCCCTGAAAAGGAAACCTATAAAGCACAGGAGGTTAGCACCCTGGTATAACTCGGATACCCGCAAATTGAAGCAAACATCACGGAAATTTGAAAGGAAATGGCGTTCCACCAACTTGGAAGAATCCCGCTTAGCCTGGAAAGATAGCCTTAAAACATATAGGAAGGCCCTCCGCAATGCCAGAGCAAGCTATTACTCGTCATTAATAGAGGAAAACAAAAACAACACCAGGTTTCTTTTCAGCACTGTAGCCAGGCTGACAGAAAGTCACAGCTCTACTGAACCATGTATTCCTACAACGCTCAGTAGTAATGACTTCATGAGCTTCTTCAATGATAAAATTTTAACTATTAGAGACAAAATCCATCATCGCTTGCCCTCAACTGGCACTATTGTATCTTTAAACACAGGAACCTCAGAAACAGTTCTAAATTCTGACTTATATTTAGACTGCTTCTCTCCCATTGACCTCCACCAACTAACTTCGATGGTTTCTTCATCTAGACCAACAACTTGTCTCCTAGACCCCATCCCAACCAGGTTGCTGAAAGAAACTTTACCTTTAATTAGCACATCTTTACTAGAAATGATCAACCTGTCTCTATTAACAGGATACGTACCACAATCCTTTAAACTAGCTGTAATTAGACCGCTCCTTAAAAAGCCTAATCTTGATCCAGAAACTTTAGCCAACTATAGACCTATATCCAACCTCCCTTTCCTCTCCAAGATCCTTGAGAAAGCAGTCGCCAACCAGCTATGTGACTTTCTTCATAAAAATAGTTTATATGAGGATTTTCAATCAGGTTTTAGAGCACATCATAGCACAGAGACGGCACTGGTGAAAGTTACAAATGACCTCCTAATCGCTTCTGACAAAGGACTTGTCTCTGTCCTGGTCTTACTAGATCTTAGTGCTGCATTTGATACCATTGATCATCACATTCTACTACAGAGACTGGAACACTTAATTGGCATTAAAGGACCCGCATTAAACTGGTTTAAGTCCTATTTATCGGATCGATTTCAGTTTGTACATGTTAATGATGAGTCATCCCTGTATACCAAGGTTAGTCATGGTGTTCCTCAAGGCTCCGTGCTTGGACCCATACTATTCACCTTATATATGCTCCCTCTAGGAAATATAATTCGGAAACACTCCATAAACTTTCATTGTTATGCAGATGATACACAGTTATACCTATCAATAAAGCCAAATGAAACTAATCAGCTTATTAAACTCCATGCATGTCTCAAGGACATTAAGACCTGGATGACCTGCAATTTTCTGCTGTTAAACTCAGATAAAACCGAAGTTATAGTACTTGGTCCTAAACACCTTAGAGATGCATTATCTAATGATATAGCGAGTTTGGATGGCATTAACTTGGCCTCCAGCACCACCGTCAGGAATCTGGGAGTTATCTTTGATCAAGATATGTCCTTCAACTCCCACATAAAACAAATTTCAAGGTCTGCATTTTTTCATCTACGTAACATTGCAAAAATCAGGCCCATCCTGTCTCAAAAAGACGCAGAAAAGCTAGTCCATGCATTTGTTACTTCCAGACTGGACTATTGTAATTCTCTATTATCAGGCTGCCCTAACAAGTCTCTAAAGAGTCTCCAGCTGGTCCAGAATGCTGCAGCACGTGTACTGACAGGAACTAAGAAAAGAGATCATATTACTCCTGTACTGGCCTCTCTGCACTGGCTCCCTGTAAAATCAAGAATAGAGTTTAAAATCCTTCTCCTCACTTACAAAGCTGTTAATGGTCAGGCACCATCATATCTCCAGGAGCTCATATTACCCTATCACCCAACTAGAGCATTACGCTCCCAGAACGCAGGATTACTTGTAGTTCCTAAAGTCTCCAAAAGTAGAATGGGAGCCAGAGCCTTCAGTTATCAAGCTCCTCTTCTGTGGAACCATCTTCCTGTTTTGGTCCGGGAGGCGGACACCCTCTCTACCTTTAAGAGTAGACTTAAGACCTTCCTCTTCGATAGAGCTTATAGTTAGGGCTGGTCCAGGACAGGCCCAGGCCTGTCCTGGACGAGCTCTTAGTTATGCTGCTATAGGCCTAGTCCGGGGGACAATGACACACTGAGCTTCTCTCTCCTCCCCTGTCCTCTCCTCTCCATCTGTATACATTATGCCTGTATACATGCCCCATCTCTGCATGTCACTGACTTGCTTCTTCCCCGGAGTCCTTGTGCTTTCTAGTCCTACAGGCTCCCTTGGATCCTGGCCGTGCCCGGGTCGTGGATCGTGGATGCGCCCACTGCTATGGCCCTGCCTGATCGTGGATGCGCCCACTGCTATGGCCCTGCCTGATCGTGGATGCGCCTACTGCTATGGCCCTGCCTGATCGTGGATGCACCTACTGCCATGACCCTGCCTGACACCCACCACTACTGTCGCTAATATTAGTCACATCTCTGTTACATACGTTCCACTACTATTATCGTACTGCATTGCTACATACCATCCTTGCCATTGATCATTACTACTGTTATCACTAGTAATCACATTTCCATGTGCATTTCATCATTATTGCTGTAATACATCTTTGTGTACTTTCACTCCTGTCAACCATCGCTTATAATTGAATACATTGTGATCTCGTTGATCTGCTCTGTACATGCGACATCTATTGCACGTCTGTCCGTCCTGGGAGAGGGATCCCTCCTCTGTGGCTCTCCCTGAGGTTTCTTCCGCATTTTTTCCCTGTTAAAAGGGCCTTTTTTGGGGCAAGTTTTTCCTCACTCGAATCGAGGGTCGAAGGACAGAGGGTGTCGTCTCTGTACAGATTGTAAAGCCCTCTGAGGCAAACTGTGATTTGTGAATTTGGGCTATACAAATAAAATTTGATTTGATTTGATTTGCTTGAAGATGTAGGCACTGAGGAGGAGCTGGAAGGTGAGGGTTTTGAAGAAAGTGGGTTACACCCCACTGTAGAGCTGCTGGACGTGTCTGATCCAGCCCCTGTCACCACCAGCTCAGCTCACACTCCAACTCCCACCTAGGGGTGGGCGATATGACGATATTAGATTGTGAAGGATTAGAATGTGAAGACGATCTGCCAAAGTGCAGAGATCGTAGGGATCGTCTAGGGCACATTCTATAAATTGTAGTTCTATGCTGATGCACCGACGCACCAAACGTATAACGTCGTCAACCTGACCGACCAATCATAGCAAATTACGGGCAGTGACGCGCTTTCTTACCCGTGTCCTTGTTTATGTGTGTAGCGGTAGCCACATGGAGAGTCATGTCTGAAAGCCAGACGGAGGAGTTGGTCGCTTTTTAAAAAACAAAACAAAACAGCGTTTCACCATCTCTCATCTCTGCCGCCTCTCTTGGGTGCGGACACACGGACACACACTAACGGACACACACAGGTCGAAGAATAGAAGTTTTGGGCTATTTTTATGGGGGTAAAATGTCGCCATCTTTTGGTGAATTTAATTCATAACAGTATAAGATTAGATAAAATAAGATAAATTAAGATAATCCTTCATTTGACCCACAATGGAGAAATTCAAAGTGTTGCAGCAGCAAAGAGCAGTGTAGGAATATAGAACCTAAGTACTAAATGTAAAAATAAGTATCTAAAAATATTTAAATATAGAAATATCATCGAACCAAATCATAATGATTATAATTAGTTGTAGTCGTATTTGCATTAATTGCATTTTAATCTTTGTGAGGAGGCTAGTCCCATTACAGTTGCCTTTGCTGAGCAAGAACTGAAGCTCATCAATGGCGCAAGAAAGCTTGAGTGGCCTGGCTATCATAAGCATCAACTCAGAAGTGGCACAGCAGCTGTCATATGATGACCTCATTAATGACTTTGCATCCAGAAAATGCATACGTGTGCATCTGTAAAAGGCTTGTTCCATTGTTGAAAGAGTCATTTTGTAATGGGGAGGGGGGGCCTCAAAATAAAATTCTGCTAAGGGCCCCAATTTGGCCAGGGGCAGCCCTGAGGAGCATTCACAAAGCAACACACAGGTCTGTTACAAAGTGAAGACTCTATGTCTGAGAAGAAATGCATGGTATTTATCTGTCTCTGTGGGTGTGTTCTCACCCTGCCCTTCTGTACTTAAATTAATCACTCACACAGAAGGAAGTGATAATATTGAGTATACATTCAGTACCTTGAGTGATAGGTGGGGAGGGGAGGGGCCTAGTGAACCTGAGTGAGCGGTGTGAGAGAGGTGGAGAGGAGTGCTGCGCATAAGGACTGAGAGAGATGCTGCGCTCACACAAACTCTGTGAAGAAATACGAGTGATTTGCTGAACTCATAGAAGAGAAACTACAACAAAAATATCGATCTCATCACGCTAGTATCGATCCGATACCAATACTCACCTTGGTATCGATACTATCGATATTTGGAACGATCCTCCCACCCCTAGTGCGCACACTATTGCCTGGCGTTCATCGGGAGAGGGCTCTTTCTGGCGTGCTCCAGTTGTTTGCACCGAGCAGGGTATTTGTATGGTAGGTATGACTCCTGTTTTAGCTGTACAATCCGTCTGCCTGAGTGTCCCACCATAAGCTGTATTATAATTTTGATTCTTTCTTTTCCAGGACAGGAGCGGGTGTAGTGTGCGGCAGACTTCCCCCGGTGGTGGTTCCCCTCTCACTCCCCTGAATTTGGTGTGGCACGTGGTGGTTTGTAGTAGTTTTCTTTGGTTTGAGTTGTGTCCCCTCTGTTGTATTTGGAAGTCTGTCTCTCGTCCTCTTTAAATCTATTAGTGTAACGAATCTCTGTGATCTTCTATAGTAAGAGTGGCTATTGTATTTCCTGGGGTGCAATTCCCCAGGTGGCATTGTCTGGCAATTCTCGACTCTCCCCTCCATTTTTGGCCACGCTTATTTTTGACCTTTAAAGGAAATAGTTCACTCTAAAACAAAATTCAGTCATTATCGACTCACCCTCATGCTGATGATAAGTCTGATGTAGTTTCTTATTCCTCAAAGTTCAGCTGGAGACCCACGGAGGTACTATGCCGTTATATTTGAGTCAAAAGCAGTGAATTATTTCGTGTCACGCTCGCAGATTTCACCTGCCGCGCGCACTTGTTTGATCGTCGCGAACATATTCAGCAACAGAATGAAGCAGAGGCAGGTGCGAGCGAGTAAAAAACAACAGCGACACACACAGCAACACTGTGCAGCTGCTTTGCGCGTGCTGGCTCGTTCCCGTTTTCGCTCTCTCTCTCCCCTGTGCTCGCTCGCGGTGGAGCTCTGCTCGCTCGAAGCAAGACTTTTGACACTTTGGTGGCGGAGACCAAGGCTGACCCCGGCCCTCCTATGATTGGTCATTTTCTGGCCTTAAAACGGAGAGAAGACGAAGAGTAATAATAAGAAGAAGAAGATGACGATGACGAAGAGAAGACGAAGAACATTGAACAGTAACAATCCAGAAAAACTAATAGGATAAAGGGTTCAAATTGTGCGTGTCCAGTTATATAAACAACTATGAAGGTAAGTTAACACTTCACCAAACCGACTCTGATACATGCTAGCCCTTAACTAGCCAAAGTTAGCTCAGTAACAAAGCAACGTTTATTTACTATGTATAGCTAATGTTAGCATAGTGGTAGGTTAGCGTCATTAACTGTTTTTTTTTTTGTTTGTTTGTGCAATGTATTATCCTAACCCTAATGTTAATCTCAGTTTTAAACAAGGAGGCAGGAGAGGTCACAGTTAGGGCTGAGTGCTACAGGTCCATGAGGAAAAGCCAGAAGCCTCACTGTCTGAGTGTAAGGGTAAGTCATCCTGCAGGTTCAGTTCAAGCTAAGAAACAGGTTTCTGTTTGTCAAATCAAGTTTCTGTGAGTCATGTCATTGCTGCGAATAGCGTATAAAGACTATCATTGAACTATGTCATATGGTACCCGAGGTGTCATATTCAGAAAGAATGTAAAATTAATGGCTCTCACAGAAACAAGATTGTGCTCTGAGTTCTTATAATTTCCTATAACTTCAATTAAAGATTTATCTTGTATTTTTCTTTGAAATAAGTAAAGTGAGATTACACATATCTATTTTATATGGTAAACTACAAATAAATTGTGTTTTTATGACACTTTTTCCTGTTTCACTTTTAACAATTTTTAAGTTTACTAACAGAAGTTCACTAATTTAATGTTGTCTTTCTATTATTACACTTGCAGCCAGTACATTTTGTTCTCTAACTAACATTTGCTATTGTAAACAGATTGTGCTAAGGGAATCAAAACCAGTCGAGTTGCAGAGATGCCAGTGCACCTGTGTGGCAGGTACAGCCTTGTGCAGCCACGTGGCAGCTCTGCTGTACCAGACGGCCCGCTACTCCCAGCTGAGGCTTACATCTGTTCCCCCAGTGTTCAGCTGTACAGAGACTGAACAGAAGTGGCACAAACCAAGGACCATAGTAACCAACCTATTAATGACTTTTATCTTATGTATGGATATCGGTTCAATGTTTATTGAAATGTGTTTTTGTTTGGATGCAGGGCATTAAACCTGGTCCAGTTAATGACATGGTCATCCTGTCAGCCAGACCAAGGGAGAGGAAGCTTGTAGAAGGAATCAAATCAAATCAAATCAAATCAAATGTTATTTGTATAGCCCAAATTCACAAATCACAGTTTGCCTCAGAGGGCTTTACAATCTGTACAGAGACGACACCTTCTGTCCTTTGACCCTTGATTCGAGTGAGAAAAAATACCCTTTTAACAGGGAAAAAAAATGCGGAAGAAACCTCAGGAAGAGCCACAGAGGAGGGATCCCTCTCCCAAGACGGACAGACGTGCAATAGATGTCGCATGTACAGAGCAGATCAACGAGATCACAATGTATACAATTATAATAGATGGTTGACAGGAATGAGAAAAGAGGTATTACAGCAATAATAATGAAATGCACATGGATATGTGACTACTAGTAATAACAGTAGTAGTGTTTAATGGTAAGGATAGTATGTAGTAATGCATTACAATAATAGTAGTGAAACGTATGTAACAGAGATATGACTAATATTAGCAACAGTAGTGGTGGATGTCAGGCAGGGCCATGGCAGTAGGCGCATCCACGATTTACGACCCGGGCGCGGCCAGGATCCATGACAGCCTGTAGGACTAGAAAGCACAAGGACTCCGGGGAAGAAGTGAAGTCAGTGACATGCAGAGATGGGGCATGTATACAGGCATAATGTATACAGATGGAGAGGAGAGGAGAAGAGAGAAGCTCAGTGTGTCATTTGTCCCCCGGACTGGGCCTATAGCAGCATAACTAAGAGCTGGTCCAAGACAGGCCTGGGCCAGCCCTAACTATAACCTATATCAAAAAGGAAGGTCTTAAGTCTACTCTTAAAGGTAGAGAGGGTGTCCGCCTCCCGGACCAAAACAGGAAGATGGTTCCACAGAAGAGGAGCTTGATAACTGAAGGCTCTGGCTCCCATTCTGCTTTTGGAGACTTTAGGAACTACAAGTAATCCTGCCTTCTGGGAGCGTAATGCTCTAGTTGGGTAATAGGGTAGTATGAGCTCCTGGAGATATGATGGTGCCTGACTATTAACAGCTTTGTAGGTGAGGAGAAGGATTTTAAACTTTATTCTTGATTTTACAGGGAGCCAGTGCAGAGAGGCCAATACAGGAGTAATATGATCTCTTTACTTAGTTCCTGTCAGTACACGTGCTGCAGCATTCTGGACCAGCTGGAGACTCTTTAGAGACTTGTTAGGGCAGCCTGATAATAGAGAATTACAATAGTCCAGCCTGGAAGTAACAAATGCATGGACTAGCTTTTCTGCGTCTTTTTGGGACAGGATGGGCCTGATTTTTGCAATGTTACGTAGATGAAAAAATGCAGACCTTGAAATTTGTTTTATGTGGGAGTTGAAGGACATATCTTGATCAAAGGTAACTCCCAGATTCCTGACGGTGGTGCTGGAGGCCAAGTTCATGCCATCCAAACTAGCTATATGATTAGACCTTATCTCTAAGGTGTTTAGGACCAAGTACTATAACTTCGGTTTTATCTGAATTTAACAGCAGAAAGATCAGGTATTTGTTACTATTGATACTACACACACACACACACTCACACACACACACACACACACACACACACACACACACACACACACACAGAACACATCCACTTACATGCACACATTTACACACACAGAGAAGCACTTACCTTGCTTAAATGCACACGTAGCTACAAATAATATGTATGTACCACCACCCCCACCTTTGCACACATTTACTTACTTCCATGGACATGGACACACACACACACACACACACCCTCCTTCATGCAAGCAACTCACAAGCACACACACACTGTCACATGCACAAAGTAGTTTAGTTACATATGCCTACACACATACTTTTGCACATGTATTTCTTATTTATGACATGACTTGTTTGTGTTGTTTTTTTTCACAGAAGCAACTTGTATAAAGGCGTCAACTGCACTCTGCCAGACATCTCCACCGCTGAAAGTTAAGGACGTGTATCATGGACTCACTGCTGATGAAGCTCCCATGATAATAACGATGTCTCCAGTGATGTATCTCTGGTTGAATCCAAGTTTGGTCAGGTGCAAGAGGGAAGTGTGCTGTCCTACCAGCTACCAACAAGGACAGTCCCCAGGACCCGTCCACATACAGTTGCCCCTTCTCCCCCACAGCTGCCACTCTCTGATTACAGGCTGGGACCCTCTACCTGTGCATTTGTCTGCTCGGAACATCAACACCATCATATGGCATCCCTTGAAACATCTTTGGTGACAGCACGCAAAATCTAGAACAGCACAGGAGAGCAGAGTTCCTGTGCTGAGTGGCACCAAATTCAGAGAGGTCTGTCACACATTGGGGAAACCTCTGCTGAAAACCTCGCCAAAAGGCTTCTGAGACCATCCAGTCAGACTGCTGACATGCAGCGGGGGCTTGACCCATATTTTGTGAGGAGACGGGCCACAGTGTAGAGTTGGTTGAAAAAGCCGAAGGGGAATTTCAGAGTCAAAGAATTTGTGCTCCTTGACCCGGCGAATGAGGCACTCCACATGCACCCTGAGACGTGCTATGGCCTGGGTCTCCCTAACTTCACCTGCAGACGTTTGAGACCTGTAGATCTTGCAGGGTACAATGTCATCAATAAGAAAGCCTCTGTCTACCATGACAGCCATCCCAGGTTTTAGGAGGGTGAGGAGACCAGATTCTCGTGTGATCTGCTTGTCGCTGATAGACCCGGCGTACAGTGCTGTGATAAATGTCACTGCCCCATGTGGTGCAATTCCAATGAGCCCTTTCAGAGTGCAGTGGGATTTGTAGGATGAAAACACCTCACTCTGGAAAAGAGGGGAAGACGGGCACTGGCATCTCAGCTCAGTGCAGTCAAGGATGACCATAGTGTCAGGGTAGTCCTTGAAGTCTGCAGGCAGAGATTCGCGAATCTGCTCCTCAGGCATCCAGATCCTTATCGAGCCGAGTAATGTATACAGGAAGTTGCTCCATGATGTTATGATTCGGCTGACTGTGGACTGATGGACACTGTACCGGTCAGCTGCTTGGATCCAAGGGCCAGGTAGTTTAGGAACAGTAACAACTCATCAATGGGCTGCAGGGAATGAGTTGCGGCATTTGAATCAGTGAGAGTTCCTCTCTGTGCTTGTCGAACACTGACCATAGATGGCAGAGAGGGCTCAATCAAGGCCCAAAACCACATGAAGAGGTCATATTATGCAAACCTTAAAACAAAATGAAAACAGATAACAATAATAACTGTTCATAATTAACTACACACTGTAAAAAAAAAAACTGTAAAAAAAACAGTCAATGACTGGCAGCTACGGCTGCCAAACAAAAAACGTAATATTAAAGTAAAATATCCTAATTCAAATAAAGTCCAGAAACATTACTTTTACAGAAATTTTCATTAAATGCTCTGCAGAAAAATACTGTTATTTTACAGATTTTTCCTAAATTATTACAATCAAACACTTTTAATAAAGTGACAATGCTAAGAGTTCTGCAGAAAAATACCGTTATTTTATAGATTTTTCCTAAATTATTACAATCAAACACCTTTAATAAAGTGACAATGTTAAAAGTTCTGCAGAAAAATACCGTTATTTTATAGATTTTTCCTAAATTATTACGATCAAACACTTTTAATAAAGTGACAATGCTAAGAGTTCTGCAGAAAAATACCGTTATTTTATAGATTTTTCCTAAATTATTACAATCAAACACCTTTAATAAAGTGACAATGTTAAAAGTTCTGCAGAAAAATACCATTATTCTACTGATTTTTCCTAAATTATGATCAAACACCTTTAATAATCCTTAAAAGCCACCTTAGAAAAACAGTCAAATGACTGGCAGCTACGACTGCCAAACAAAAACCCTAAATATTTTCACTGTGTCAATTAAAGTAGGGTGGGGAACTTAATTACAATGAAATACACACCACTGTTGATTCTAAAACCCTTTATTTAATGTATTGAGTTGTTAATTTACAATATCAACCAATTATTCACCAACAGTTCTTCAGAGCCCCCCAGGAGGAACTGAAAAACTAAAAATTCTATTTCTCCATATGTGTATCTTGTCTGTTAACAGTACTATCATGATGAGGTCATGATTTCACCTTTGAAACAGGTGGAGAGCTTTTGGGCTGAGGGGGCTGTGGTCTGTTGTTTTTTAGCTTGTATTTTCCAATTCAGTTTTGTTGTCTACAATATTCTCCTGACCCTTGGGGGCTCTGTATACTGTAGTTCTGAAAATATTTGTAGTATTTGTGGACAAGCATTACATTCTTGATTTAGAATTTAGAATTTAGAAGTCTAGTGTGTCATATTTAGTGGTATCACTATACAAGACAACAACTAGAAATACCCATGGATTAAAGCAAAAAAAAATCTTTTGACTGAAATGTTTTTTCAAGCTGTAGCCAAGTCATATTCCCAATTTGTAATTTGTGAAACATGTTACAGGGCATTTTACTTGACACGTACTAAAAAAATAAGATAAGATTTACAGCCTCACCCCACACCATGTTCTCTAATGCAGACATCAAGTTTAAATATTTGACCAACAGTGTTTTACAGGATGATCTGAACAGCTGGTCTATTCACACTTAAAATGTTTTTTGTCTTTTCAATGTAATTTTCAATCTATGAAATCAATCTGTGCCCTTTTTTTGCCAAGCTTCTCTCAAGTTTTACTCTTTCAAATAATCAACCATCTACAGAACTTTTCAGTGCGCTATTTTTCTACTTCTTCTTCTCATCATCATTATCATTAATTATTATTATTAATAATATTGTTTAAAGTGAGCCTCTTATCGTTTAACAGAAAAATACATCATACGAACAGCAACTTTTGCAGCCTTGTCAGTCTGATGGCGAGTTATCACCTTTCTGTCATCACTAACATACTGTTAGTAATCAAAGAAGCTCTGAGGCTTTGTTCTATATGTTATAATACAAGATTTCAGCATTGAGCTACAATCAGGCAACATTCATGATTCTGTTCAGTCAAACTAACCAAAAACTTCTTATTGATCATCATTATAAAGTTTCAGGCGTTCCTGTAACCATGGTAACTCACGGTGCCAGAGGGGAGGGAGAGACGCTGAAGGAAGCCGTTTACACAGATACACTGCAGACAAAGTCCAGACTATAGTTGTTATTTCACACATGTAGCACACAACAGGAGACTCTCCGTGTCAGACGAGTTCTCACTTGCTGACTAAACTCAAAAACTAATTGATAACGTAGCAGCGCGACGAGTCCTTGCTAGCTAAAGCAGCTAAACTTTAGCGCCGCTCTGTGTTGAGATCCCGCCCTGTGTTGGTCACTACACTGTCATTGGTCAGGCGCACACATGCTGTTAACGATACAATTGGCTGTAGAGTGTGACAATCTGTCAATAAAAATCAGCCAACAGTTCTACTCCGATCTACATTGATCTCATAAGTCGCCTATGTGAAGTTTGAATGACGGAAATCCGTTGTAGCGACAGAGAACTTTAATCCATGAATACCTCAAGGCGGTTGTATGCCTCCGTGCAGATGTTATTTTGAAGTTGACATTCATGTGTGTTCAGATGCATGTAACGTGTAGTGAAGAATTGATTTTTTAAATAATGTAGTGTATATTTTCTACAAAATTGAGAATATTACTTCATATATTTTAGTTTGTTATAAACATCCAGATTATGTGCTCATTGTCTCCATTATCGCCAGCGCGGAGGCACAAGACTTTGGATGTAAAAATGATCATTCCAACGATCATAATATCTGTCCAAAAAAATTGCTATGTGATATATTTTTTTTTTTTACCATATTGTGCAGCCCTATTTGTGTATAATACAGGCACTTACTTTAGGAATTGCATGTTTAATCGCATGTTGTTATCTGCCATCTACCCTACACACACCAAACTTAAGATCAAATCGAAAATATTTCGCACCACTGAGTAAATGAATCATATCGTGTGTCAATATGTGTTTGGATGTGTGTGAGAAGAGGAAAGGGTATTACCTGCAGGTTGAGTGAAGGCCTGCAGTGAAGCCTTGTTGAAACTAACAACCCCACAATACATAACAGCAACTCCCCGGGCACTTCTGGAGCTCATGCTGCATTTTCCCTTTTGCAAAGAAAGAGAGGACAAAGACAGGATAGGTCATGTTTATCTTTCTTCTACTAATTTCTACTACTACTAATACTTCTAAACTACTTGAACAACACCAAATGAGAGATGAGGATGGTAGTTAAGCTAAGCAGGCACAGTCATTCAATCTCTTAGACTGATCTGGATTTTTTAATGGGGCAAATAGTATGATTTCTGTAAATAACTTGAAAACATTTACATCTTTTATTGTCTTAGAATGACCTGTAGTATAGGCTGTATATATAAATGACTTACCTTTCCCTCTGACAATCATCACCTTGCCTTGATGAGCGTCTCTGGAATTAGAATAAGAAGTATCAGTGAATTTATATAGTATGTATATAAGTACATGGAACTTAATATAAATTTTAATTAATTCTAACTTGGTTGTATTGCTAGGTATTCATTAAGTGAATAAAATATCCATTAATCAAGCAGTTGCATTTTGGCTGGTAAAACGAGGTGTGAAATAGGTCCATCTAAAGCTGATAAGGGTGGGATAGGCAGGGAACATACACACAAAAGTTTCCAGTGTTGTTTTAATGTACAGTAAAATGTACATTTCATTAATTTACATTTAATTTAATTTAATGTACATTTACAGTCAGCATATAGAGAAAAACTCCCCCACGAATTAATGTTAACTTACTGCTACTAAAGTAATGTAAGACAGACATTGGGTCAAGGCAGACACTTGAGGACGTCACCTTGGTCTTTGGGAAACAATGATCAACATTCTTCACTATTTTCTGACAGATATGACAGATATACGATGTAACGTAACGTGTACTCTGCTGCTCACATCATGTTCACTTATTAGACATTTACACCTTGTTTTCCTGGCTGAGTTGTCCCACTGCTTTACTTCTTCTGGATCATCACTGACCTTTTCATATAATTGTTTTAAGTAATCATACAAAGATGCCGTATTAATGGTGGAGGCAGAGTCTGAGGTAGTGCTGCTGCCTTCATTTGTTTTTGCCTCGCCTGGGAGGCTCTATGGAAATCTGGCACTCTCTTGAACGAAGTTAAACTGTGATGGAGTGCCGCTAACAAACGCCAGAATGAACGCGTTCACAATAACTTTCATCAGGCAGAAATACAGTACGTTCAGTTCACATTCGCCCAAAATATGAACGAGTTCATGAAAGAGAGAGAACCAACTGTAAGGTTACTAACATAACGTTAATGACATGACAAAGACTCGCTGCCTGCAAACAGAACAGACGAAACCTCTCATTTAAACCACATTCAATATTAAAATCATGAATCAGGCCAACAAGCTAACTAACGTTGTCACCTGTCATTTTTGTTAATTGAACGCTACTTAAAGGTTAGCTAATCTGTTTGAAAACACCATCACTGTAAGTTAGAGACTGAACACAAACATTGCGTTAGGTTATGAATTTACAGAAAATAACAGGGAAATGTTTTCTTACCTGATATAGCAGGAGAGCAGTTATAACCGTGAAGTTCACTTAATGTTAGCTGACCAAATAGATCGGTCTGACCCTTCAACTGCGTCCATACTCCACTTTTTTGTTCTCCGTTGAAATACCACAACTCGGATTCGCTCCAAAAAAACATGGCAAGCAGATGTAAAATAATCCAGGTAATAATACAGGTTATCCATTAGTGGTCAGATAGCCCGACTGACGCGAGCGCCGTACCGTACCCATCCAAACTGACGTATTTTCAAAAGAAGGCGCGCACAGTTGTCATTTGCCAGTTGTCTTGTTGACAGCCACATCAACCAATCATGTTCAAAGCAACATGGCGAGACAGCCAATAGCAATTGTATCAGCGTGGTATCGTTTTTTTTTTTTTATCAAGAAAAGATTATAAAGAAAAGAAAAGAAATATTTATTTATTTTTATTTGTAGGTTGATATATTCAATTACATAAGCATCTCTTTCTCTCTCTGTCACACACGATCTACTGTATTATGTGTAAAGCACTATATAAACAAAGGTGAGTTGACTTCTCTTGCACCCTTGTGTTGTGTCAGGTTTGACCGATTTAAAAGTTTTATCTCTGAAAAATGTAGCTGATTTGATCAGACTGACTAAGATTCCATGACTTTGTCCACAAAGAGGGTTCCAACACACAATTTTTTTTTATTAACCCTTGTATTATGTTCGTTTCTTCCCCCTTACTTTGGTGTTCCCGGTCAAATTTGACCAGTCTGGTTTAACTGCACTGTAAAAAAAAAATCCGTAAAAAAACGAATAAAGTCCTGGCAGAAAATTACCAGGAATTTATCCGTTAATGTCACGGACACTTCTGTTAATTCTAAAACGGATAATTCCGTAGATTTACAGTATATCCTCTGTTTATTCACAGACACTTCTGTTAATCCTAAAACGGATAATTCCGTAGATTTATAGTATATTCTCTGTTTATTCACAGACACTTCTGTTAATCCTACAACGGATAATTCTGTAGATTTGCGATATTCTCTGTTTATTCACAGACACTTCTGTTAATCCTACAACGGATAATTCCGTAGATTTGCAGTATATCCTCAGTAGCATTTGCTATCAAGAAATGTCTTCACCACTGAAAAATCTGTACCATTTCTATGGACAATTTCTTTAAATCTGAAACATAAAATTCTGAATAGTCAGTAGCAGCCTATATTTTCTGGTAAATAAACATGTATTTTCTTCCATTCTAATGCTAAAATTCAATGACAAATGGTATCCATCATCAGACCACTGTAATGTAATGTAATTAAATGAGTTAAAATAACTAAACATCTAATACAGCAACATGATCAAATACAGTCACCACAACATATATAAATTGAACATGTTTATTTTTTATGCCATGAAGGATATGCATAAAAGTGCATTCAACGGCTACATTTTTAAATGACAAGTTTTTTTACGAATTATTTTAACAATATGCAAAGCACCATGTTGTGGATGAGATCTGAGAATTCCAATATTTGTTGGAGCGGAAGATTATGAAGTGAATGGGGCATCCCTAGTTCATTCAATGTTTTGTGTTAGCTTTAAACACATAACAGACAAAAACAATACATTGAACGACAACTCATTGAACTATGTGCAAAGCACCATGTTTTGGATCAGACTTTTTGCTTTAAAACAGCAACAAACAGAATAAAACAAATTAAAAACATTAAAATTAAGATTCATAAAGTGCATTCTAGGGATGGCCCAAAAGATCATCATATGAGATCTGAGAATTCCAATATTTGTTGGAGCGGAAGATTATGAAGTGATCGGGGCATCCCTAGTTCATTCAATGTTTTGTGTTAGCTTTAAACACATAACAGACAAAAACAATACATTGAACGACAATTCATTGAACTATGTGCAGCAAACAGAGTAAACAACTATACATTCATTAATAACATGACAATAATGGTGTTGCACCAAAAGGTGGTCACAAACAAGTAAAACAGCTTTTAAACTTTTTTTTAAACATTTCCAAATACATGGCAAAAATCATCATCAACAGTTAAACAGCTCAAACTCCATTTGCATCTCAGTCATGTGAGTTTGTCAGCTGAAATACGTCTTACACTATACACTCACCAGCCACTTCATTAAGTACACCTGTGCAATCTAATGCAATCCAACACAACAGCTCTGTCAGAGGTGATAAGTGAAGGTGATAATTATACTTTATGTTTATTATTGAGGTTGTAGTGGGTGGTGCTGGTGTACTGGAGTGCAAGAAAAGTGTTCCTAATATTTTGTCCTCCTCAATGTATGGTTAAACTCCAGGGTCCAGAAGAAATCAGGAAAAGCTTGCACACTGATCAGACAAAAGGAATGTCCACTCCAAAGGTTGATGGATGTCACAGTTCCATTTTAAATGGTCCATCAAAAATATATAAACAGGTATTATACAGCTGATATATATTTTAGTATATATTTTTGACCGACCATTAAACATTTATAAAGTATAAGGACAGCATTCAATATAATGCACTCAAGTACACCACCAACATTCACTATGACCTCAATAATAAACAAAGTATAATCATCACCTTTCTGACAATGTCAACAAAAACTGAAAACGTAAAAGCTTCGTAAAAGAAGAATGTATATTATATTGCACAGATGTGCCTAATGAAGTGTCTGGTGAGTGTATTTACAATGTCCAACTTAATAAACAGCAACACAATATGCTCTATACATAACATTTCAAAACATAAACAAAGAGTTGCTTACCTTTGTATGAATTCCAGGGTGACTGACATCTCCTTTGGGTATTTTATGTTTAAAACATAAAACAAAGAGAAAGTGTAGCTCAGGGCCACAATGAGGGAGTTGATATGGTCATTGACAACTTCCTGATCGACAGCAATCTTGAATCGTTGATCACCTTAAACACAGAATAACTTAGATATTAGAAGATAGAAAATATTAACAAAAAAAAGAAAAACAAAGCACATCCACTTCAGAAAACCACTGCAAACATAATTATTTAAATCTGGCTACCTTATATTACAAGTGGTGTGGCCTTTGTTCAACAAAGTGCTGCATTTTAATTTATTTTTTAACTTTGACTGCAAAAAAACAAAGAAAAAGTGTTCCAATTGTCTTAGCTAAGTACAAGTACTTAGTTACTGTACTTAAGTAGTTTTTTGGAGGTTTTTATATTTATCAGGACTTTTACGCCACTACATTTACATTGGATGAAGTAGAAGTATTTTTAAGCATGCAGCTTAACTTAATTTGACTGGCACTTTGCACAGAGAGTAAAGAGTAAAAAGTAGGAGTAAAGAGTAAGAGTTAACAGTAAAGAGTAGTCGATAAGAGTAAGTGAAATCCATAACATGCATGCCTAAATATTATACAGACTACATACCCATGATAAGGATGCAAGGGGTGCTTGGGATGCTCAGTCCAGCAGCAGTTGACTCCTGTTGTTGGAAAATAAAATATCAAAGAAACACGAATGTCATGAACTTTGTTTCCAATGTACTGTATACAGTACAGTCATACTTACATCATAAATTACTAGGTAGTAGTAACTACAATAAGCCTAAACCTCGAAAGCTCATTTTTTGCCCAGTTTTTGTTAAGAGCTTTGAAGTACATCTAAAACTCATTTTTAGCTCTTATACAAACTGATAATCCTTGTATCAAGAGCTCTGTCAGAGCGAAAAGATACTTTTAGATGTAAAAAAGAAAAAAGTTTGTTTTTTGGCTCATTAAAAAAGTTACTGTGTACCTTTAACATTAGAACCCTTTGGTTTTCATTTCATGAATATTGAAACATATTTCACCAAGAGATATCGTTGTTAGGTTGAGGAGCAGGGAGGCACGTAAATAAAAAGGCAGCAGCTAAGGAATTCCATTTGTCAGGAAACAAACCAAATACGTGGGATATTAATGATTTCTTTATAAATTTGTTTTAAACAAGGTGAGAGAGATAGGTGAAAGAGCCATAGCCCATACATAAAGGGGCTTTTTTATTTTTTTTGTGAAGGGAAACTAAAATCACATTTTCCTTTTTTTGTGGGTGTGTCCAAAGTCTGTGAAAATACTGATGCATCTTGTGTTCATTTTCTGGGGTTTAAATCCATACAAGCCATTACAAAAAATAGGTCTAATGAATATCTGCAAAACAAAAACAACATAATAAAAAGTATAAACCTACCTCACTTTGGCAGAAAAGGAGATCAGGCTTTTCCTTGAAGAATTTCGCAATGCCTGAGATCAGCTGTACTGGATCTTCACCTGGTGGCATCTTCATCCCATTTAAGTCGAGGAAGTCTTTGATGCTCTTTCCCTTTCTGGACATTTCTTCTGCCAGCTTTGTTTGCACTGGTAAGCCAAGGAGGTTACATGTGTGGTCAAACAGGTGAACAGCTTCAAAAAGGAAGGGCCACTCTTCCAGTACTGTTTTTACAGTGCTTCCTTTGTTGATAGTTGCACGCTGGATGGAATATGTTTCAGTCATCAATTTGCGAACACATGACTCCTGAAGACGACGGGTTTTGAAGGCACTTTTCAAGTCATCTTGTTTAGACTCTAGTTCTGCTATATCCTCAATAGCAGGCTGCCACTCCACACACCCATAACGATCTGAGAGTGTGGACTTTTTCCTCACTGGGTCTTCACCCTCTGCTGGCCTCTTTGTTGAGCTGAACGTAAATGGCCTTCTAATATTTTCAAGTCTGTTTTCTAGCTGTATGAAGAGAGCATCATATCCTGTTCCAATGACTTTAGTTCCATTGAGCTCTCTGTCTTGAAAAGAGCAGGGATATTGTTGTACAATCTTCTTGGCAATCTCCCGCAGCTTTGCTCTTCCAGGCCTTCCACGCTCTTTACTGAGTAAATGGTCAATGACTACACAAACCAGCTCTCTTCTCTCTTTAGGCTTTGGTCTCTTCTTTTCACTTAAGGCAAGCATGAGGTTCGGGGGCATTTTGTGCCATGGTACATCATATGTCTCCGGGGATGGAGAATCCTCCAGGGGACCAGGTGTCGGAGGTGGAGTTTGGGGCAGATGGGCATCGTGTTGCAGAGATGTCGAAGCAGAGCCAAGTACAGCTTGTGACTCTATGGATAACATACATCACCAAAAATTAATGAAATGACCGATGTTACATTTATATATAAGATTTAAGCTATAACAATCCAGGTATGGTATGAATAAATGCATGTCACCGGCAGTATGTTTTACAAAACCACATTGCACTGGTTTAGCTAATAAAGTGTTATGAACAAGCTGAAACAAAAGTTGTCTAAATGTAGTCAAACTGTTTATCTTAAAAATCAGCCAGCAGCTAGGTTTAGAATTTGCCAATTTTAAAGATTCGTGTCAATGCTTTCTAAACTTGACAATATTTTGATGTTTTGATGTCATGTATTATTTATTTATTGACATTTTACATTTGTTTCCAGTGAGATATAACCGAGAATAGTGAATTATATAGTGAGTATAGAGAATAGTGAATTATATAATTATTCCAAGTCTGTAACAATGGTAACCTGTGGATTATAGGACATACAGATGGTACAGTGCAGAAAGATTTGGTTTATAAATGTAAAAACTTACCTGCACTGAAAGCTTGAATTAGTCTTCTCCGCTGAATGGGTGGCAGAATTCCATCGACATCCTCAGTCTTGACATAGTTAAGGTCATCTACATTGTTTACTCCAATCTCCTCCAGTCTTGCCATGAGTGAGTCCATTACATGATTACTGAGCAATGGCATAGCTTTCTGAACTAATTCTTTCACAAGCTCCATAGTGGCATATGCTTGAGTGGGATGAGTAACCTTGCACCTCTGTGGTAAAAAGAAAGTGGAGCATAATCATTAAGCTTGTCAAGACTTTCACAAATAAGCTTATCAGAACTATTTTTGTCGATTTCATAGACGCCAAGCTCAGGTACCCAGCTGGCAGTTTTCCCCCGCAGCAAAAGCAGGACAGTTGTTTCACTTTTGATAACAATGCTTGCTATTTCCCCCAACTGTAGTTGTCTTTTGGTATATCTATGTACAACAAGCATACCATTTGCATATGAAGTGCCTTTAACTTGCACTTTATCTGTAACAACTGAGTTAGATGAGTTAAGTCCAAAGTCTGCAACTGCTGCCCTTATGCCACCATCATAGAGCTCTGGATAAAAGCTAGTGGAGTCTGACACCTGAACCTGGCGCCTGAAAAAACTGCCCCGACTCTGATAAGCCTGAAACAGCTGATGTCTCTCAGCGAGTGACTTAGTGACATTTCTGAAGTTTTGACTTGACCTGATACATCTTTTAAAATAGCTATGCTTACTTTCAAAGCGCATGGTCCAAGTTTGTATGAGTGGACCAAACTGTGGACTCAAGTCTGCATAGTGAAGAAGATAGTGGTGTTTTGGTCTCAGATTTGAATGTGGGAATAACTCTTGCCTCATTTCCACATACTCTTCAGTCAGTACCTTCATGTAAGCAATCTGAGACTCTGAGAGGCTAGGTGCACAGACAAATTCAACTAACTCCCTCAGAAGAAGTACCAGCTGCCAGACAGCATTGTCAGCATCTTTAATTCTGTCATGTACCAAAATAGGCAGGAACCGCAATAGCCACCTGTTTTGGGCTGCATGGCCTCCAAGCTTTTTTCCTTTGTGTGGAATAGCATTTGGCTTGTTGCTGCTTTCATCTGGAAATCATTTGAGTCTGTCATTTAGTGACTAGTAACTGAACCACTTCTCTTCTTTAATTAAGCACTGCAAACGCATTGCCAGGTCATAGTCCACAACACCCTCGAACAAGTCATGTGCTAAACAGGGCGGCAGTCCAGGCTGGCACACGTGGAAATGTGAGAGTTTGTTGAAAACACTGTTGCCTTTAATGCCCCGATGCATGGTCACTTCAGGGTGACTCTCCAAAAACTGCACAGACTCATTATAATCAGCAGGATCTCTATGAGTGAAAACTGTGAGAGGGTTAGACAGAAACACATCTTTTGTGACTAGACAGTATCTACAGAAATACTGAGCAAAACTGAAATTTTCTGTAAACCCACCAATCATGTGGGAGCCCAGATTATCTCCCATTATGCATGCAACAGTACCTCTGTATATCTTATCCTCAAAAGATATGCCCTTTTCCTCCAGCTCACACAAGTCTGACACAAGCTCACTGAAAACTTTATCCACTCCAAAATATTTACAGTCTTTCTCTGTACAGAGCAGTACCAACTGGATTTGATCAACAGTTGATCTGATGTGAGGATAGAAATTTCCAAGAGTGGAGTACACAGCTAAAACTTTGTGCTTTGCTTGGCAGATCCAAGAGGATTAGCCACCCCGAAAGCGTCTTGAAAAATCATCACCTTTAAAGAATCTGGGTCTGTGGCAAACATTGCATTAGATCTAATGGCATGCCCATCAGTGAAGTCACAAAGTGTACTATCTTCAACATGAATAGGGTTAAAACTCTGCTGAGTTTCTCTTCCCTTTTTCAGCATTGCTCTGAGGCTATCCAGTAATGGAATGTAATGATAGTGTCTCCTCTGCCCTCTATCATCGTAGCCAAGTGTGACTTCAACAGGCTGAACATAGTTAAAGTGCGACTTGTAATACTGCAGCCTTCGACGGTGTGTAGTTAAAGGACCACTTGCATGTAAGGCCTCATGCATAGGGCTCCGCTCATATACACTCTTCCCCAGACATGTTAATGTTTCTGTTGGAACACCATACTGTTCAAGTTCTTGAGCTAGCACATCCATTGTATACTCCTGTTGAATATCCTGAAGAGTTTTCATCTCATCCCTTACTTTGGTCTACATTACTCACATCACTTCCCTCATTCTCTGCAACATGTGCCCTCTCACCTGGAAAATGCTGTTCTGCAGCTTCACACAGATGAACAGGTGCTATCTGGGTGACACTCCACCCTCTGTGATATCTGGACAGATGAGATGAAAAGGATGTCTTTACATTAAATGTCTTAGAACATCCATCAAAGGGACAAGTTACAGTCAGACCCTCTTGTATGTGGTCACTCAAGTGAGACACCAGCCGTTAAACATCTGCATATTCTCTGCTGCAAAAATTTAACAAACACTTCAACTGCACAGACACACTCCGGTTCCAAGTTTGTCTGATCCCTGTGTCTGGGTGTGTTCGTGACATGTGAACAGCAAGGCAGTTGAATGAGGAAAACCTTCTTCCACAATCTTTATGGCCACATGATAAAAGTACGTTATTAAGATGTCTGTGTGATCTGCAGTGCTTCAGGTATTCTGTCAATGAGACGCATTTAAATTCACAGACATTACAAGCCAACATGATGGCACTCGTTAACTGGCGTCAGCCAGTTAACTATCTTTAGCAGGCCCAACTTTAGCAAGCCAAAACAGACGGCTAATGGCTAACGTTAAGTTATCATTTCTGTATCATGACCGAATAGGTGGATCGACTGAGGCTGGGGCTATGGTAACTTTAGCCCGTTCTCTCGCTTACTGGTGTTAGCTGGTTAGCTACTGTGGCAGACCCAACTCTTAACGTTACAGGCTAATGTCTAAGTTAGCATTGTGTGGCTTATACGTCAATGTTAACGGTAACGTTAAAGACAGGTTCAGACAGACTGGACAACTCTTTCTGATTAAAACTATACAGACATATATATACTATATGATTTTAGTTAAAGAAAATATAATTTGTACCACAGAAGTGCAATAAAGGTTTCCCCAACTCCGCAGATGAAACTTGAAACTTGATGCCCTCCGCTGACCACTTCTTCTTTCAGACGTTAGCACGTAACGGTGCTTCATGCTCCCACAATGCAATGCGTCCTTAAAAAATACGGTTAAAACGCCTGTAAAAAAATATTAAGGAAAATTCCTTCACATTAACACGGTACATTGTGCCGTATATTTACGGACTTTTCTTACAGTGTGCTCTTACATTAACACAAAAAACATCATTCAAACATAATCTGTCATGATCCTCATGGCAGCCCTATCTTCTCCCTTCATGTGTGTGTTGTCATTCCCTGTCCCCCTGTCTGTTCTGTGTGTGTGTGCTTGTGGGCGTGGTCTCCCTCCACAGGCAGCGCCAGGTGCAGCCACTCCAGCAATCAGCCCTGCTATAAAGACTCTGGATTCACTCCTGCTCGTCGCCAGATTGTTTCATCTGTACTCCTGGTTGTGTGCTTCCTGACTCCACCGTGTTTTTTGCCCTTTGTCCTGTGATTAGCCAGTGTAGCTAATTCTGCTGTGTTTTTCCTTCTTGCCTTAGACTGTTCCACCGTTTGCTCCTGCCTACCTGCCTGCCTGTGGACCTGCCTGCCTGCAGCCTGCTCACCTGTTCCCTCCTCAGTGTGAGACGCCACGTTGAGACTTTCACTCACCTTCACTGGAGATTTTCACGAACCACTATTGGATCCTGGGACTACACTCACCACTCCTCCCCCTTGCACTCGTGTTTCACGTGAGATCATTAAAAGACTTGTTATTTTCTGCTGAAACCCCACCTGTGCCTAATCTCCCCCCAGCAGTACCAGTGAGCGCCTTCCATCCCCGTAAGCCGTTCGTTCCAGCCCCTGAACGTTACGACGGTAACTTAGGTGACTGTAAGTCTTTCCTTTTCCAGTGCTCTCTAGTTTTTGAATTACAACCACTGACCTATAGTACTGACCGAGCTAAGATAGCTTATGTGTTGGGTTTGCTCACGGGGAGGGCTAGGGCCTGGGGGACGGCTTTTTGGCATAATCCACTCACTGCCAGTGCCACTTTTGAGCTATTTTCCAATGAAATGACTTCTGTTTTTGACCATCCCAATACCAGCCATGACGCTAGCAACCAACTGCTGAGCTTGCGCCAGGGTTCCTTAAGTGCAGCTAATTACTCAGTAGAGTTCTGTACCCTAGCAGTTGAACTGGGTTGGGACGACAGAGCACTTCAGAGTATTTTTCTGAAAGGTCTGAACGAAGCTGTGAAAGACTGTTTAGTGGGTAGGGCAGAGACTGACACATTGCAGGAGCTAATTGCATTAGCCATAAAAGTAGAGATAGACAAGTAGTATATTCCCCTGGTACTGCTGCTTCACCTACTGCTCCTCATGGGCCATCTGATACCCAGACGGCGAACAATAACCAGCCTGTTGCTTCCCCAAGACAAGAGGAACCCATGCAGTTGGGTCGGAACCGGTTAACACCAGCAGAGCGCAGTCGGCACTTCAAGGAAGGACTGTGTATCTACTGCGGAGAACCTGGACATCAACTCGCCACCTGCCCACAACGGTTAAACCCAAGGCCTCACCAGTCGCAGTCGGGGTTCTGGTGAGTAGCACTGTGGTTCCCATGTTACCCCGTAAACGCATCAACATAGATGCTGTTATTTTGCTAAATGGTAAAAGTTTAAGAATAGAGGCCCTAGATGATTCGGGCTCTGACTCCAACCTGCTAGATTCCCAGTTTGTTGAACAATCCCAGATTAAATCCTTCACCATTGATACACCCCTTGTGGTCAATGCGTTAAATGGTCATTTATTGGCTCACATCACACATCAAACTGAGACACTATCACTGTTACTAGCTGGTAATCACCGTGAACAGCTAGCCTTTCATGTCATGTCATCATCTCACGCCCCTCTAGTACTCGGGTTACCCTGGCTCCAGAAACATAATCGACTGGGCAGCCGGCAGAATCACTAGTTGGAGTTCTTTCTGTCATTCCTCTTGTCTCAAGTCTGCTCTTTCCCCATGTTCA